>NC_088407.1:57166924-57466924 GCF_034236695.1 Oncorhynchus nerka
TAAGGTTAGGGTAAGGGTTAGAGTAAGGATTAGGGTTAGGGTTAGGGTTAGGGTTAGGGTTAGGGTTAAGGTTAGGTGTTTGAGGTTAAGGTTAGGGGGTTAAGGTTAGTTAGGGGTAAGGGTTAGAGTAAGGGGTTAAGGTTAGGTAAAGGGTTAGGGTTAGGGTTAGGGTTAAGGTTAGGTGTTTGAGGTTAAGGTTAGGGTTAAGGTTAGGGTAAGGATTAGAGTAAGGATTAGGTAAAGGGTTAGGGTTAGGGTTAGGGTTAAGGTTAGGTGTTTGAGGTTAGGGTTAGGGTTAGGGTTAAGGTTAGGTGTTTGAGGTTAAGGTTAGGGTTAAGGTTAGGGTAAGGATTAGAGTAAGGATTAGGTAAAGGGTTAGGGTTAGGGTTAGGGTTAAGGTTAGGTGTTTGAGGTTAAGGTTAGGGTTAAGGTTAGGGTAAGGGTTAGAGTAAGGATTGGGTAAAGGGTTAGGGTTAGGTTTAGGGTTAAGGTTAGGTGTTTGAGGTTAAGGTTAGGGTTAAGGTTAGAGTAAGGGTTAGAGTAAGGATTAGGTAAAGGGTTAGGGTTAGGGTTAGGGTTAAGGTTAGGTGTTTGAGGTTAAGGTTAGGGTTAAGGTTAGGGTAAGGGTTAGAGTAAGGATTAGGTAAAGGGTTAGGGTTAGGTTTAGGGTTAAGGTTAGGTGTTTGAGGTTAAGGTTAGGGTTAAGGTTAGGGTAAGGGTTAGAGTAAGGATTAGGGTTAGGGTTAGGGTTAGGGTTAGGGTTAGGGTTAAGGTTAGGTGTTTGAGGTTAAGGTTAGGGTTAAGGTTAGGGTAAGGGTTAGAGTAAGGATTAGGTAAAGGGTTAGGGTTAGGGTTAGGGTTAAGGTTAGGTGTTTGAGGTTAAGGTTAGGGTTAAGGTTAGGGTAAGGATTAGAGTAAGGATTAGGTAAAGGGTTAGGGTTAGGGTTAGGGTTAAGGTTAGGTGTTTGAGGTTAAGGTTAGGGTTAAGGTTAGAGTAAGGGTTAGAGTAAGGATTAGGTAAAGGGTTAGGGTTAGGGTTAGGGTTAAGGTTAGGTGTTTGAGGTTAAGGTTAGGGTTAAGGTTAGGGTAAGGGTTAGAGTAAGGATTAGGTAAAGGGTTAGGGTTAGGGTTAGGGTTAAGGTTAGGTGTTTGAGGTTAAGGTTAGGGTAAGGGTTAGAGTAAGGATTAGGTAAAAGTTAGGTAAAACATGGTAAAATATGATTTTGAATTGGACTGAATTGTGTGTCCTCACAAGGTCAGTTATAAATGTGTGTGTGTGTGTGTGTGTGTGTGTGTGTGTGTGTGTGTGTGTGTGTGTGTGTGTGTGTGTGTGTGTGTGTGTGTGTGTGTGTGTGAAGCATCTATTCAGCTTATCAAAATAGCACCTAAATTGTAAATGTAAACTTTGATAAGGAACAGATATGCTGTATGTACATTTAAGCAACAGAGCATGCAGGGTAATGTGCTTCACAACACCTCTAACTTCAAGCATCATGTTTAGGGTAGTTTCCCACGCTCACTGCTTTAAATAGGCCTACAAGCCGGTGGGTTCCACTGACACACTCGCTGACACACACACACACAAATTGGAGCACAGGCACGACAATCCATGCAGCACTTCATTCTCAAATGCCTCATGCTCATGCCTTGCTGGCAGCAGGTGCTTGGTGCATCTTCTTCCTCATAATTTTAGGAAAGAGCCAAATTGTGCAACTTGCGTGCAGTATGTCGCATGTGTGTCTGTCTGGGAGAGATTGTAGCCAGGTGCTTGCTGACATACTGGGGCTTGTGGTTGTGGTCAGTGGCTTGCTGGCTGCTCGGCTTCACTGCTCTGTAGACAACCCAGAGGGAACTGTCTCTTTTTGTTTTTCTGCTTAACCTTTTTTGGTGCGTGTGTATGGCAGTAACAGAATGCTTGCAGTGTACCCTAAACACCATTCCACATCACCTGCCTGTCAGACAAGAGGCTTTCGTGACAAGACTCTGAGGTTTGTTTTCCGCCAATGGTGTGCGTGTGCATGTGAGTGTGTGTGTGTGTGTGTGTGTGTGTGTGTGTGTGTGTGTGTGTGTGTGTGTGTGTGTGTGTGTGTGTGTGTGTGTGTGTGTTGTTAAGCTTGTAGCTACATTAGAACAAGAGTGTTCTAATACTGGCTTCTTAATGTCAGTCCTGAAGGCCTCCTCAATATGCAGGATTCCATTCTGAAGTGAAGCTATTGTATTACCACTGGCTTTACAGATACAACATGCTGTAAACATTACAGAAACAAACTGACGTCACATATAGGACCAGACACAGTCCAGGGGTCCTGAGGACCCACACTGGAACCATATTGTAATCTGTTACTATAATAATATTGGTGCTGCATTGTTGTTGTTGTAGAATCACTACAAAGCTAACTACTGGTGCAAGTAGGAGGTTTAAAGGGCCCCTGTCTGTTTTTCCTGTGGGCTTTGCTCTGGTAGAGGAGCCACCACTGATGGTGACAGATGCCAGAGATGAATGAGTGCTGGGCCCAGGTAGGGTTTGTGGGCATACACCAATGCACAATATCTAAAGACATGAATTCCCTATAGTGGGTCTATTAAACTACAGTAGTTTACAGGCTAATATGATGATATGAAGATTAACATGTTGTACGTCACAACGGAATGAATCGGAATTGCAATGGGATGCCATAACGGCAACATGTATCTGAAGTGCAGATTCTGAGTTTCACACAAGGTTGGTTAGAAACCCTTTTACGCAGAAGTCCTGGCCAGGTTCTGCTCAGATGAGTCATGTAGACGTATCAAAAGGTCTGCATTCACCCCCACACAAACCACTGCTCATGATCTGACTCACTGAACATCAGCCTGCTTAAACTCATAGAGACTCACACATACTCTGGTTCACACACATTCACTTTCCACAGCATAACCTGTGCAACCCACTGCAACATCAAATCATTAGACTTCCACAGATATATCAGTCACTGTGATTCATGTGGGTATGACAATGATACAGTCTGTTGCATAATAAACTGGGGATCAGCCAAACATATTGCAACATGGCTTTCATCAGTTGACCTTGGTGCAAAACAGTATGGTGCTCATAACCAGGTGTGTGTGTGTGTCAAATACATAGTTGACTACGTTATTGTTATCATTATTAGTGAAGTATCCTGCCATAATATTATTTGTTATAGTGCAGTACACTACTGTACCATTGAGCAATCATAATGTGTCGCCATGGGTCTACTGCTGTATGTGTTCTACTGTATGCTCTTCTGCGTTGTGGTTCATAGAGAATACATCTTTCTGCTTGTTTGATCTGTGCATTCAGAGGTTGGCATGAGAATGCTTTGCCCCGGCCTGGCCGCAGACCAGTTCCTGTATGAGTGGATGGTGTTCCTTTCCTGCTTTTCGACCACATATGTGAAGGAAAAAACCATGCAACAGACATGTTGTGTATTTTCTCACTCAGTCATACAATATCCTCTTGGATTCGTCCATACACACACACACACAGACACACACACAGACACACACACACACACACACACACACACACACACACACACACACACACACACACACACACACACACACACACACACACACACACACACACACACATACACACACACACACACACACAATCGTCTCTCGCTGTGCTCTCAATCATATCTTCGCCACACCGTGCAGTACTGACCTCTTCCCTTAGTTAGACTGTCATCAGAGGGATTCTACCCATTTCTCTCCCAATGGTGCTCAGCCACATACTGTAGGTGACCAACATATGAACATGAGGTCAAATTTTCACAGAAATCAGACATTAAAATCTGTATTCTAGTCTGTCTTTCCCCTTCAGCTGAGAAAACTTCAGAAAAACATGACTGGACCAACAATGTCTTGTGTCATAAGCCATTTAGCTACATTGGCCATTCATTGAGCTTCTGACGACTTTTGGATTTATTCACTGTCTGACAAGTATAGCTGGATGACTCATGGTTTACATAACTGTTGAAAGACCAAACGGTCAATAGCGAGATGAGAGAGAGAGCGGTGATGAATCACTCCATCCATCACTTGTGGTCTTCTGAATGTCTCAGTCGTTAGGTGCATGTTTCCATTATGCTAATGAGTAAAACAGACCCTGTTCCAAACACTATGATGTGATCCCTCCAGACTGACTCAGTGACAAGCTTCTGTAGGCAGTAATTCTGTGGTAGAAGAATATCCAACATGGCTGAACAAGCTACCATATCTTTCCGTAATCAGAGCTGACGATGAGCGCTGATGAGACTGGAAATTATTTCATAATATAATTGAACTGCAGTCATGACAGTCAATCTTAAGAAGGAAAAAAAGTTCTAAATAATAATTTGATCAACTTTATAGGTGCGGAAGCTCAAATTGAACAGTTATAATTTGTACTTTTTGTGGGTTCTAGAGTTTTCACTTTCTAATTGGTGGCAGCAGACAGCACTCTTAGACATGAATCATCACATTTGACTTCACACTGTACATATCAGCATTAATATTATTTGTTTTGTTCAGACAGCGATATAGTTCGGGGAGTGGAAAACCACAGACGGCGCATTGTGTGTTTGTTTCACCAGCCTTCCCCAATCTCGAAAGCAGAAGTGAAAAACGGTTTAGAAGTGCGACCGACGCTTTCCTGTGACCACGGAACCCAGACGACTGTCTGAGAAGCTCTCACGCGAACGCTGGCCAGGAACCATGGTGACGGCAGGTTACAGGCGCAGAAGTGGAAGCAAGCAGGCGACTGAGGAAGTCATTGGTTTTTTGATGGCAATCAACGTGGTTTCATGTCACTCCGCACCAGTGGAGGGACATGGTCTGCAGGCGTGGGAAAGAACATTGATTACACCGATCAACACAGATGACCAGTCTGCTGATGTCTACATCCAGGACTAAGACTCATTCACTTCCTTGTTGACCTCATCACATTTTAGATGCAGTTTCTGCTGTTGATTTAATCTGCAATCAAAATATATTGCAGTGCACCAGTCTGTGAGAGCCCCATATTTTACAGCCATCAGTGCTAAGTGCTAAGGACAGGGACAGGCGTCACATCTTTCTGTCTGCGTCTGAGGCCATAAATACATCAGCAACAACAATAGCAGGGACCCAACCAGAGACATGCAAACCACAGAGACTTGTGTTACTGTCGTCTGCTACCATGGAAACAGTGGCGCAGGTCTCACCTGACTATTCCACCCTTCACTTTTACTCTGTCTCTTCTCAGAGGGGGGCATGCTCCAAACAGACAATTACAAGTTATCTGACCAGAGAGGCTTTAGTGGAGTCTTACAGTACTAGCAGCCAGGTTTGGTGGTTTCTGACAACAACCATAGAGGTTTTACTGGCTGCAGCGCAGGCAGGCTTCCCTCTCTCCTACAGAGGTTTTTGTGGATTCAGCCTGTTATAGAGGTTTAATAGGTTCTGACCCCCAGTTAGATGGACTCTGTTGAGATTTTAATGGTCTGGTCTTGGTTTCGGCATCGCAGAGAGAAGCTAATGACAATTGATCATTAACACATATTCGGCAAATAAGCACAAAGTAACTGCAAACTCATGGCGGTCGCTCCCTGGCCCTGGCGTTCTCGCGGTTGTCTGGCCAGTGCTGGGTTTCATGGAGGGAAAGTATCTTAAAACTTAGATGGAATTTCATCCCAACTCTCTGCATCTCCTTTTTTTCAGTGGATACCGAGAGCTTGTTTCTGCTTTCAATTTCTATCCATCTCTCCGTGTTCTATATCCTTCCTCCTCGTCAGACCGTGATTGAGGCGAGTATAACATATCTACTGGATGTCCTCGACTGTCTCTCAAGAAAACATATCCCCCAAAAGAGAATCAGGCTTTACTACTCATTCCATAAGCTCAGCCCCCATAGCCATGCTTTTGTATTTTAACAAAGTATTAGTAGTCAATCTGGAAGTAGTATGCGTTACATATATCGTATTGTGTTGAACTTCGCTGTACATTTGTGTTAACTTGTTTTGGCTATGCTGTATTTTGATGCACATGAGTTTCACAATGTCTGTGTGTTTGAGAGACTGTCTCATCATGTGATAGCAGCATGGGGTGGCTGTCATCTCCAGAGCGGTGAGTCTCCCTTAGCCACACCTGCCGCAGCATGGCTAGAGCCTAGTTTCTCTCAACCCAGCTCCTCCATCACTGTGACCAGGCTGATCTATCATGCCACCAACCAGTCTAGCTCTCCCTACAAGGCAAGCAAAAAGAGGAGCCGAGGGGGAAACCACTCTGTGCCTCATAGGGTTCTGTGGTCCTCTGACACGGTGCCCAGCTTACAGATTTGGTCCTTTGGAAGTTGTGGGAACATACGTCTTTAGGTTGCAAGGAGGTTCTGAGAATGTTTTACTATGGTTCCCTGAAAGTTTTCCTGGGAGGTTTCACATATTTGTGATCATTTTTGAGTGGTCCCTGCAGCGTACCATCAAAAATGAATTGATTGGAACAGTAGAAACAGAACGTCTACATATGATGCAACAAACGCTTCTAAATAGCAGTGTTGTCTGAAAAGCATCTAAACGATTATAAGGTCATCACAACTGTATTCCTCGATTTCTCCTTTTATTGTGAAAGATAAATGCGGACTTCATCATCCGAGCATCACATGAAACACATCCACAGCCAAACTCATTCCATAAACCAGTCTAAATAACAGGTTTCGCTGACAAAAAAATGAAACATAAATAAGCGACCTAACAGCTAGACTTGTTTACAACGTACCACATCTCTGGTGAGCAGAAGGGAGAAATGTCATATTTTTCAGAAAAGAGATACGTGTCAGCTAAGTTATGAGCAGGTAAATTCTTTATGATGGCAGCCATGTTTGTTTATGTTTGACAAGCAAAAACTCCCTAATCCCAGAATGCCATTCACTATAAAATGCAAATAAACAAAGTCAAAGATGGCTGTGCCCATTGCCCAAATAAAATCAACTTAGTTTGGCCACTTTTCAGCATATTACAAATCTTCGAAGTGCTTGTTACAGTGTATACAAGAACTAGAGCAGATGACTTAAAAAGTAGTTTACAGTTTTTGACAATTCACAAAGCAATTAAAAAGTAGTTTACAGTTGTTGACAATTCACGAAGCAAATAAAATGTTATCACCTCACAGATTATTACCTCATATACAAGCCTACTGCCTAGCCTAACAGACAATGCGGTCTTGATGCAGTGAAGGATGCAGAGAATAGCTGTAAAATGCAACAATCAAATTCTAGAACAGCAGCATGGCATTCTGGTACCGCATGCAAAAAGAACTCACGCTCTAAGGGCCATTATTAATATATAGAATTTACGCGTCAAAATACTTTTAATAACACTGTTAGGTTAGGTTAACTGTTTTGAACTCCAAGCACAGATAGGACACATGGACATTTATTTATTTAAGCATCAATTAATCATGCAAACACATTTATTTTTTATTGTGGTATGGTGTCAGTGAGATTCAAACCTATAATCTTGTGTTCTCTATCCATGGAATTAGTCCACTGCACCACCAGGATGGAGCTAGCATGCCATCTTTTTCAACTCATACAAGCTGTTCATTTTGGTTTATTCAAACAGACCCCATTTCAAAGGAAACAAGCACTCATTAAGATCAGGTGTGGCCAATTAGTGGTCGCAGCCAACACACCTGAACACACTTAATAAGATAGAAGATAGAGAGAGTTTTGTTGATGCTGAGAATGGAATGTATATGTTTTTAAATAACATTCTTACTCGTACTAATGTTTTCTTGTGGTTTTCATGGAAGGTTTTCTTAATGTTCTGAGAACATGCCTTTTAATAGAACCATAAGGAAACCGGCAGAAAATGTTACGCTAAGTACTGACATTCCCACCTAAGAAACATATGGTCCTCAGAACGTTGTGCTAGCTGGGTATCCTGGACCATTCCCAGAACTTGTGGGAAGATTGTATGCAAAATAACCATAGGACAACCACACTCTCAAAAATTATGTGCTACCTGGGTGTAGACCCACAGCCCAGCCATACTCGGATTAAGCCAAAACAGGGGTGACGCAGAAACAAACACATGAATACAGGATTATAAAGAGTGAGAAGTGCATGTGCTTGCAAAAGAGAGAAGAAACAGAGAAACGGTCTCTTTGTTTATGTGCTAAATACCAGACTAACCACAGGTGGGAGCTCCTCTGTTGACCCCATAAAAAAGAAAATGGAGGACCAGTCTTTGTTTGATTTCTTTGTCATTTATAGATCCTTAAAGTTCCAACAGAAGCTAGGCAGAAGCTGTAAAGCTTCTGGCTAACACACTGAGTGCGAGGAACCACAGCTCCGGATGTTCTGGCACAACTGAAATTAATTATTGATGTATGACTCCAGTTTGATTCAGTAATAACCCAGCAATTTAATAATAGACACTCACTGCCCTGATCGGGACAATACTACGCACTCTGCTTGAAAATCATCCAGAGCATTCAGGTTCATTTTGATGTCCTGTGGTTTGGTGACAGGTTTGGTGTTAAGTCTTATGGAAAGCCCCCCATTGTCATGTGACCATCACCATAAAGGTTACTGGTTGCAGCACATCTCCCAAACTGAACGCACCATAGGTGATGATGAGTCATTCAGTGGTTTTCCCAGGACTTTTTTCTTGCTCTAAGGAATTTCCCCCAAAATGGTCATACAACCCTCAGAGTAATTGATTTTGTACATCTGATTGTCTAGATTTTGAAAAGTGAAAAAAACAGAACATTCTAAATCATGTTTTTCATTCAATTTGATGATATTTGAATGAAAACGGATGAAAGTAGAACTACCAAAGGGGTGCCAAAATTTGACTGCAGCATGTCAGCAAATATAGTTTGAGTGTTCCTCTATTCAGCTAAGGCAGAAATACTTAAAGGTTTCCGCTTTCATCTGTGTCTGGTGTTAGCTGGTAACTGACTAGTTACAGTCCCTTCAGAAAGTATTCATATGACTTGACTTATTCCATATGTTGTTGTGTTACTGCCTGAATTCAAAATGGATTAAATATCTTTTTTCTCTCACCCATCTATCTATACATGATACCCCATAATGAGAAAGTGAAAACATTTTACTTTTTTTCCCTCAAATTTATTGAAAATGAAATACAGAAATATCTCATTTAAATAAGCATTCACACCACTGAGTCATGTTAGAATCACGTTTGGCAGTGAGGGAGTCTTTCTCAGCTGTGGGTGTTTCTGGGTAAGTCTCTAAGAGCTTTGCACAGCTGGGTTGTACAATATTTGTACAATATTCTTAAAACAATTATTCAAGCTCTGTCAAGTTGGTTGTTGATCATTGCTAGATAGGCATTTTAAAGTCTTACTATAGATTTTCAAGCCGATTTAAGTTAAAACTGTAAATAGGCCACTCAGGAACATGAAATGTCGTCTTGGTAAACAACTCCAGTGTATAATTGGCCCTGCGTTTTAGGTTACTATCATGCTGAAAGGTACATTTGTATCCCAGTGACTTTTGGAAAACAGACTGAACCAGGTTTTTCTCTATGATTTTGCCTGTGCTTAGCTCTATTCCATTTATTTGTATTTTTAAAAACTCCCTAGTCTTTGCCAATGACAAGCATACCCATACCATGATGCAGCCGCCAACATGCTTAGAAATATGAAGAGTGGTACTCAATAATGTGTTGTGTTTGCCCCAAACATAACACTTTGTATTCAGGACATAAAGTTCATTTCTTTGCAACATATTTTGCAGTTTTACCTTTAGTGCCTTTTTGCAAACAGGATGCATGTTTTAGAATATTGTTATTCTGTACAGGCTTCCTTCTTTGACTCTGTCATCTAGGTTGGTAATGTGGAGTACCTACAATGTTGTTGATTCATCCTCAGTTTTCTCCTATCACAGTCATTAAACTCAAACTGTGTTAAGTCACCATTGGCCTTATGGTGAAATTCCTGAGCAATTTCCTCCCTCTCCAGGAACTGAGTTAGGAAGTATGCCTGTATTGATTTGATTATTTCTTAATTTATTTTACTAGGCAAGTCAGTTAAGTTGTGTTGTGACAAGTTAGGGATGTATACAGAAAAAAGCCCTATTTGGTAAAAGACCAAGTCCATATTATGGCAAGAACAGCTCAAATAATTAAAGATAAACGACAGTCCATCATTACTTTAAGACATGAAGGTCAGTCAATACGAAACATTTCAAGAACTTTGAAAGTTTCTTCAAGTGCAGTCGCAAAAACCATCAAGCACGTGGCGATGCTTTGCTAGTGGCACTGTCTGTGATTTATTTAGAATTCAAGGCACACTTAACCAGCATGGCTACCACAGCATTCTGTAGCGATACGCAATCCCATCTGGTTTGCGCTGCGATATGCCATCCCATCTGGTTTGCGCTGCGATATGCCATCCCATCTGGTTTGCGCTTAGTGTTATTATAATTTGTTTTTCTATAGGACAATGACCCAACACACCTCCAGGCTGTGTAAGGGCTATTTTACCAAGAAGGAGAGGGATGGAGTGCTGCATCAGATGATCTGGCCTCCACAATCCCCCGACCTCAACCAAATTGAGATGGTTTGGGATGAGTCGGACCGCAGAGGGAAGGAAAAGCAGCCAACAAGTGCTCAGCGTATGTGGGAACTCCTTCAAGACTGTTGGAAAAGCATTCCAGATGAAGCTGGTTGAGAGAATGCCAAGAATGTGCAAAGCTCTCATCAAGGCAAAGGGTGGCTATGATTTGTATAACACTTTTTTGGTTACTACATGATTCCATATGTGTTATTTCATAGTATTGATGTCTTCACTCTTATTCTACAATGTAGAAAATAGTTTAAAAAAACTTGAATGAGTACAGTAGGTGTTCTAAAACCTTTGACTGGTAGTGTGAAATATTGATGTCAGACAATGTTCATATTTCATGACTACGATATTTCATGATGTCAAGCAGTTTGTATTAATTTCCGTTTGGCATGTCTCTAGATGTAATGACATGACAACTGTGCCATTTTGGTTAACCGTTCCCCCACTTTTTTCCGATGCTGGCTGAAGACCTACAGTGCCTTCGGGAAGTGTGCACACCCGTTGACTTTTTCCACATTTTGTAGTGTTACAATCTGAATTTAAAATGGATAAAATTGAGATTTTATGTCACTGGCCTACACACAATGCCCCCTAATGTCGAAGTTGAATTATGTTTGCGGAAGCTTTTACAAAATAATTTAAAATGAAATGCTGAAATGTCTTGAGTCAATAAGTATTCAACCTCTTCGCAAGCATAAATAATTTTAGGAATAAAAATACGAGTCACATAATAGGTTACATGGACTCACTCTCTGTGCAATAACAGTGTTTAACATTATTTTTGAATGACTTCCTCATCTCTGGACCCCACACATACAATTATACAGTGGGGCAAAAAAGTATTTAGTCAGCCACCAATTGTGCAAGTTCTCCCACTTAAAAAGATGAGAGAGACCATGTAATTTTCATCATAGGTACACTTCAACTATGCCAGACAAAATGAGAAGAGAAAAATCCAGAAAATCATATTGTAGGATTTTTAATGAATTTATTTGCAAATGATGGTGGAAAATAAGTATTTGGTCAATAAACAAACGTTTATCTCAATACTTTGTTATATACCCTTTGTTGGCAATGACAGAGGTCAAACGTTTTCCGTAAGTCTTCACAAGGTTTTCACACACTGTTGCTGGTATTTTGGCCCATTCCTCCATGCAGATCTCCTCTAGAGCAGTGATGTTTTGGGGCTGTTGCTGGGCAACACGGACTTTCAACTCCCTCCAAAGATTTTCTATGGGGTTGAGATGTGGAGACTGGCTAGGCCACTCCAGGACCTTGAAATGCTTCTTACGAAGCCACTCCTTTGTTGCCCGGGCGGTGTGTTTGGGGTCATTGTCATGCTGAAAGACCCAGCCACGTTTCATCTTCAATGCCCTTGCTGATGGAAGGAGGTTTTCATTCAAAATCTCACGATACATGGCCCCATTCATTCTTTCCTTTACACGGATCAGTCGTCCTGGTCCCTTTGCAGAAAAACAGCCCCAAAGCATGATGTTTCCACCCCCATGCTTCACAGTAGGTATGGTGTTCTTTGGATACAACTCAGCATCCTTTGTACTCCAAACACGATGAGTTGAATTTTTACCAAAATGTTACAGGTGTCTTTTATACTGATAACAAGTTCAAACAGGTGCCATTAATACAGGTAACGAGTGGAGGACAGAGGAGCCTCTTAAAGAAGAAGTTACAGGTCTGTGAGAGCCATAAATCTTGCTTGTTTGTAGGTGTAGGTGACCAAATACTTATTTTCCACCATAATTTGCAAATAAATTCATAAAAAATCCTATGATTTTCTGGATTTTGTTTTCTCATTTTGTCTGTCATAGTTGAAGTGTACCTATGATGAAAATTACAGGCCTCTCTCTTTTTAAGTGGGAGAACTTGCACAATTGGTGGCTGACTAAATACTTTTTTGCCCCACCGTATGTACTTTTGTTTATCCCACCTGTAACTCTGTGTTGTTGTTTTTTGTCGCACTGCTTTTCTTTATCTTAGCCAGGACGCAGTTGTAAATGGTCTCAGCTGGCATACCTGTTAAATAAAGGCAAAAAATAAAATAAAAAATAAGAATACAAATCTGTAAGGTCCCTCAGTCGAGCAGTGAATGTCAAACACAGATTCAACCACAAAGACCAGCGAGGTGTTCCAATGCCTAGCAAAGAAGGGCACCTATTGGTAGATGGGTAAAAAAAGAAGAATACTCTGAATATCCCTTTGTTATTAATTACACGTCGGATGGGGTGTATGGGGCGGCAGGTAGCCTAGTGGTTAGAGTGTTGGACTAGTGACCGAAAGGTAGCAAGATCAAATCCCTGAGCTTACAAGGTAATAATCTGTTGTTCTTCCCCTAAACAAGGCAGTTAACCCACTGTTCCTAGTCCATCATTGAAAATAAGAATTTGTTCTGATTGGCTCAAACACATTTGGAAAGAAATTCCACAAATGAACTTTTAAGAAGGCGTACCTGTTAATTGAAATGCATTCCAGGTGACTACCTCAGGAAGCTGTTTGAGAGAATGCCAAGAGTGTGTAAAGCAGTCATCATAAACAATACCATTCAAAAGTTTGGGGTCACTTAGAAATGTCCTTGCTTTTGAAAGAAAAGCACATTTTTTGTCGATTAAAATAACATCAAATTGATCAGAAATACAGTGTAGACATAAGTTTACATACACCTTAGCCAAATACATTAAAACTGAGTTTTTCACAATTCCTGACATTTAATCCAAGTAAAAATCCCCTGTCTTAGGTCAGTTAGGATCACCACTTTATGTTAAGAATGTGAAATGTCAGAATGATAGTAGAGATAATTATTTATTTCAGCTATTGTTTTTTTCACCACATTCCCAGTGGGTCAGACGTTTACACACACTCAATTAGTATTTGGTAGCATTGCCTTTAAATTGTTTAACTTGGGTCAAATGTTTCGGGTAGCCTTCCACTAGCTTCCCACAATAAGTTGGGTGAATTTTGGCTACTTCCTCCTGACAGAGCTGGTGTAACGGAGTCAGGTTTGTAGGCCTCCTTTCTCGCATACGCTTTTTCAGTTCTGCCCACACATCTTCTATAGGATTGAGGTCAGGGCTTTGTGATGGCCACTCCAATACCTTGACTTTGTTGTCCTTAAGCCATTTTGACACAACATTGGAAGTATGCTTGGGGTCATTTTCCATTTGCAAGACCCATTTGCGACCAAGCTTTAACTTCCTGACTGATGTCTTGAGATGTTGCTTCAATATATCCACATAATTTTCCTTCCTAATGATGTCATCTATTTTGTGAAGTGCACCAGTCCCTTCTTCAGCAAATAACCCCCACAACATGATGCTGCCACCCCCGTGCTTCACGGTTGGGATGGTGTTCTTCAGCTTGCCAGCCTCCCCCTTTTTCCTCCAAACATAACGATGGTCATTATGGCAAAACAGTTCTAATTTTGTTTCATCAGACCAGAGAACATTTCTCCAAAAGGTACGTTCTTTGTCCCCATGTGCAGTTGCAAACCGTAAGTCAGGCTTTTTTATGGCGGTTTTGGACCAGTGGTTTCTTCCTTGCTGAGCGGCCTTTCAGGTTATGTCAACATAGGACTCTTTTTTTACTGTGGATGTAGATACTTTTGTACCTGTTTCCTCCAGCATCTTCACAAGGTCTTTTGATGTTGTTCTGGGATTGATTTGCACTTTTCGCACCAAATTATGTTAAACTCTAGGAGACAGAATGCATCTCCTTCCTGAGCGGTATGACGGCTGCGTGGTCCCATGGTGTTTATGCTAGCGTACTATTGTTTGTACAGATGAATGTGGTACCTTCAGGCGTTTGGAAATTGTTCCCAAGGATGATCCAGACTTGTGGAGGTCTACCATTTTTTTTTTTTTTTCCATAGTCAAGCAAAGAGGCACTGCGTTTGAAGGTAGGCCTTGAAATACATCCACAGGTACACCTCCAATTGACTCAAATTATTTCAATTAGCCTATCAGAAGCTTCTAAAGCCATGACATAATTTCTGGAATTTTCCAAGCTGTTTAAAGGCACAGTCAACTTAGTGTATGTAAACGTCTGACCCACTGGAATTGTGATACAGTGAATTATAAGTGAAATAATCTGTCTGTTAACCATTGTTGGAAAAATTACCTGTGTCGTTGCACAAAGTAGATGTCCGAACAGACTTGGCAAAACTATAGTTTGTTAACAAGAAATGTATGGAGTGGTTGAAAAGCGAGTTTTAATGACTCCAACCTAAGTGTATGTAAACTTCAGACTTCAACTGTATACATATGATATATATATATTTATTTAACCTTAATTTAACATTAACAACATATATATATATATATATATATCAAGCAACATGCAACATGGATGCAGTGAGCAGTGTTGCAGTGAGATCACCTCAAGCAAATCTGTTTATCAGCAGACTTGCTTGAGGTGATCTCACTGGAACACTGCTCACTGCATCCAAGTTGCTTGACATTGGTGTTTTCAAAGAGCCCCAGTCATGGTGAGCTTCCTGCCCTTTCAGACTTCCTGCTAGTTTTATACGAGAGAATGTTGGGAAAATATTATGGGTGATGTTTTAGCCGCTCAAAAGGTTATTTTACATGGGAATCAAAACGACTGTTTGGGACCTTTAATTTCTTACTATTCCAATATGACACAATGAAGTATGTCATAAACAACAACGACCATTCTAAAATAAAAATACACACTTCCTCTAAATATGTTGTGAAATTCTGTAAAATACTCAATTCAATTACATAAAATAAATAGATACTGTTGAATTTGTTATCACTTTGTGCTTTGGTAGTTGCATCTGCATTGTGGGTGATATGGTCAGTGAGTTCCAGTGGTGTGGTGATAAGGTTACTAAACCCATACTATAGAGATGCATTACTGTCCAGCCCAATAAAATGGAGTCCCTATGCGGTCTGGTTTTAGGGCCTGATTAAAAACACCAAAAACCAGGCCAGGCTTTTAGGGTTACTGCAGAGGAAAACCACCACTCCTCAACAATGAATATTTTACCTTGCTACCGGCAATACACCCGCGTTGAGTGACCACAGGCCATGTTAAGTGTTCCTGACCAGAGGCAAAGGGGGCACTTAACATATTATAATGCCCACTATCTATCAGTGCTGTTGGACTGCCCATGGAGGCTGAGATGAGGCTGAGAGCCCCGTGGTGACTGGCTCCAGATCACTACTCCACCAATGACCTTCTCACAAACCACACACTCCACACTACCAGTACCCCCCAACACACAAATATGACCGTTGTCCTGGCAACTCAGATGGTAAAAGGGACATCAATCATCAGCGTAGATGACAGCTGCCACTCTAGAACTGACCCCAAACCCCATCTCCAATAGGAAATGTCACTGACCTCCATTGGAGGACTTCCACATCAGGAACAGGGAGAACAGCAATCTTACACTCATCATCTTGCATTCAGGCCAAATTGACGGAACTACTCATATACATTGACTGTGGAGTTGATTAGATATCTCACTATACTTCAATCCACCCTTACAAAAAAAAACATGTGCAAATTTGCAGTTTCACATGTGAAATAGCTATTTTCACACGTTGAGCTTAAATTTCACGTGACATCATATTTTCTCATGTATTACATTTTCAGTTCACATGTTAACACCACCTTTTCACATGTGAGGAGAATAACATGTTTCACCTCACTTGAAGTGTTCACAGGATTTTTTTCATGTTGTTTTTTTGTAAGGGCACCTACTCATATAGAATGCCATTTAAGGAAACATTGCTCACATAGTCAGTCATAATGGGACTGTAGTCTAAAGACCAAAGGCCATTCTATGGGTGTTTCTCAAAATGCATACTACCATGCTCCGAGCACAGGAGGGTCTGAGTATAAGTCCAAATCTATGCAAGTATGCGAAACGGAGCACGGAGGGCACTTCTCGAATGCGTACTCCGTTTGTACATATTTTGAAGCATATATCGAGGCTTGCTTCAACGTAAAGTATGCAAACAAATATGACGCAGCCACGTCAAAAATTACACACATTTTCTTGAAATCAATGGATGAGCTGAAGCGAGAGAAAAAACACTCCGACTTTGGAATTCAAAGATGCCCATTCACATCTCATATGTTGCCTAACTACAACATTTTAACCTGATACGTTAATAAATACATGCTGTGTTAATTTGGGCATGGTTACCTGCCTATAATTTCCACTGTAGTGTGCGTAGGTTGCAAGGCCATAGTAAATCAATAGAGCTAACTGGCTAGCTACTACTGTTAACTAGCCCGATAGGCACAAATAATTGTTAGTTAGCTACCCAGGAAGAATGGACCTTGGATAACATTTGTTTTAGGTCATTTTTTGCCTGTTATACTAGCTGGTTAGCTATATTATTACTATTCACATATACAGTAGCTAGCAGATAGTTATGAAGTAAAATGTTTGCTTTGTGTACATCTTGTTAAGTCTCTATTGTTGCCATTGTCATGGCTGGAATACGGTTCAGTGAATGGGGAGATGCAGTGTGAAGTAATACAGTAGAGGGAGTGTGAGTGCTTCTCAAATGTAATGTTTTATGCGTTCTCCACGCTCTCGTCCTCACAAAAACGTATTCAAGAGAACGTCCTCGGAGAATGCACTTGGAGCATGAGAGTGTGGAGCACGGTAGTATGCACATTGAGAAACACCCTTTGTTTTCTCCTTCCCTATTCCTTCCCGCTCCACATCTCAATACACATTACAGAGAGCAGAGAGCTCTGTATTACCAAACAAATATATGGAAAAGTGAGTTTCTGAGCCCAACCCGATTACAGCTGATCTAAATTGGATCTGTCGTAGATGTGTTTTATAAGGGGAACTGTGGTACACTACTCCACTGAGCGATGCTGCAGTGAGACAAGACAGCCAGTGATAGCCGGAGTTGATTCGATTTGCTGCTCAGGGGGCACCTTAAATGTGAGGTAATTGCTGACTGGCAGTGTGTTAGGCGCCCCGGCCCCGGTCCACTCCAATGGTTTCAGATGACACGGAAACGCTTGGGGTCCTCAGATAGAATGAGGGTCAGGGAAGGGAATGGACATGTGAAATGTTGCTCACTGGGTCTGTTCTGTTAATTACTGTAAACATGCATTTGAGTGGGAAAAGTATTGTATGTGAACACTTTGTGTACAGTATACCGTACATACCAGTTCACAAACAATCAAAAACTGAGACCATAATCTATAGTAAAGATTGAGGGAGGATATTACTATGTCTTGGCATGCTGAAGAGAGAGAAAGTGAGTTTAAGTTTGATTTGAAAATAAAACGGCCTTGGTCTGAGGAGCAGTTCAGAAGAGGGGAAGAGAAAAGGAGAGAGAACTAGACGGCAGCCCCTCTGTGTGATCCTTGAGAGCCTGTTCTGTTTAACGCTCTCCAAAGTGTTTTAAACTGTTACAAGTGCATTAGTGCTGTGGGTCAAGTCTTGCTTGGCTAACCTCTGACCCTTAGTCCAATCTGAGCATGGGCCGTGGCAGTGAGATCATGGTGCGGCCTGCTGTGTTCCGAGAGAGGGTGAGGGGGCTGCTGTTGCCCCAGGGAAATGCAGTTTTCAGTGGGGAGGTGAGGGACAACGGGGTGCCTGTAATGATCTCCACATGGATTTTTAATGGCCCTCTCCGTTAGTGTTAGTGTTATTGTTAGCACAGGGGGACCGTCCAAAACACACTGAATTATTCACAAACCTAAAACTGTGATCACACACACTCCACACACTGTGAGTCTGACCTTTCAGTGACCCTCTCTCCATCACGCTCAATCTCCCTTTCTCTTTTAGCCTTTGACCTTTGAGTGGCCCCTCTCTCTATCCTGCTCAATTTCCCTTTCTCTTTTAACCTTTGCCCTTTTCTCTCACTCAATACCATTTGGGTCGTTCCACGAAAAGAGGGCCTTTTGCATCCCTTTGATATTTTAAATAGAAATTGTGCACCAATATTGAATTTAAAAGCCTGTTATATTAAATGAAGTGCCTTTTATTATAAACCACATGGAGAATTCAATAAATCATTTGCCCACTAACATGGGGTGAAGAGCTGCGGTGAATCCCAGAGGTGTGGACTCGAGTCACATGACTTGGACTCGAGTCAGACTCGAGTCACAAATATGATGACTTGCAACTTGACTTTGACTTTAACACCAATGACTCGTGACTTAACTTGGAGCCTTTTGACTCGACCTGACTTGATACGCTCTCCAAGCCCAAATATAAAACGATGCTATTAAAAAAAAGTGTGCAGCGCATCAACTCATTTAACGGATTACAGTTTGATTCAGACAGCAGCCAATCAAATTGTGCCAGCTGAGAAAAAGTTGTGCGTGGCAGTGCAGAGGAACGTCGGCGAGTGAATTCAGATTGAGCCCTTGGAAAGATGATACCCCAAATTATTATTTTGGGATATAAAGACTACGCTGTATCAACAAAAAACGGATTGCAACTTGCGAAACATGCGGAAAGAAAATTACAGACGGAGGCGCAACAATTTCCAACTTTGTTTGACATTTGAAGCTGCACAAAGAACAGTAAATCGTGGCTAATATAGCCGACAGCTATATCATTTATATCTTTGCTAGTGTAGCATGTAGGCTAACGTAACATTAAATCAATGAACCTCCACACAGTCAATCAGTGCAGGAACGTGATCATTGCACCCAAGATTGAGCTACAACTGGCTAGGCAGTTGGTAGCCTAAATCCTCCCTGATGTTACTGCTGTTCCTAAAACCATTGACATACGTTAGCCTACTGTAACCACACAGAGGGAGTGTGTGTGTGTGTTAAGGTTGGGCCATTGTGTACAAGCCTACATCGCCCGATTGCGCCCCATAGCGATCCTCGATAGTCGATCGCTATGGGGGGGGTCTTTCTCATGGCTACCCATGTATTTCCATGGAAATATAAAGTTTATTTGGAAAGTAATGAATATATATATTTTTAAAACCATTCATGATTTGCGTAAATGTAGTATACTAACTATTACTATTGTTAAAAATATGAAATGGTATTACATTTGGTGAAGAGCACATTATGACTTGTTTAGGACTCGAAACTCAAAGTTCAGGACTTCAGACTTGACTTGAGACTTGTCGGTCTTGACTTGGGACTTGACTTGGGACTTGAGTGCTAAGACTTGAGACTTGTGACTTCTAAAACAATGACTTGGTCCCATCCATGGTGATTCCTCTCTATCCAATGGCATACACAGGGAGACAGACCTGCCCAGCAGCTCTGACTTTGTTTACATAAGACAACACGTCAGGCATTTTTTTACTTGAGATAAACTACAAATGAATTACATATTTCTTGAGTTATCTTAGACTCATTCTGGGGGATTTTGAGGAAGTGAAATAGGCTACAGTGTCTCATGGGGGACAAACATCATTAGCCAAACACGGAATCGGTCATGAAACACACCTCCAAGACTGAAATCTCATTTTTGTAATGAGCAACAGAAAAACACATGTTCCAATCGACGTGTTCAGAGGCACTTTAAGGGCAACCCTGTTACATGCACTGGACTCTTGTTTTAAAATGGTGAAATGATTCTTTTTTTTATGTCAAAAGAAACATTGAACATCTAGTAGTCAAATCATAGTGTAAAAGCAGGTGAGCTGGTTCATTTTCTGGTGTTTTGTGGTGCAAAACTAAGCGGGTCGAGCATAACACCTCAAACCTATTACCCAAAGATAGACAGGCTAGAAACAACAGTGAGTTGTATTCAATTGCCATTCTCTGTTGCACACAACAAGCTTCCATTCCCCCTGTCACAAATGCATTTATGGCTGATTTAAGAAGAAATCATTAACCCTGTTACAGTCAACCTTCTTACTTTATTTGACACATACTATACATAGTCTCTTTTTTTTTACCTCTTGAGTTGAATTATTAAGTTGAACGTGCTCGTTATGGCAGAATGTTAAAATGAGTTGAAATCAAAAGTATTTTTTTGACTGAGTTACACTTCTCAAAAGGCACCGATAAAAACACCATTGAGACAGCACACTGACAAACTGCCCAGCTTTACATGCCAATGGCCCAGAGTTGTTGACAGTGGGATTTTGCATGGATATGCCACGTCCTTTCATGTCATTATATTACATGGGCAAATTATGTTGATTGCGCAAAACAAGTGGAAAAAAATCCCTGAAATTCATGTTTCATTTCTGAGCTTTGCAATCAAATGTGGCTAAGCATTTACATAATGTCCTTGACTTTTTGTTCATGTGCTGAGTTTGACTCAAAGAAGCTTATCAGTTTTGTTTATCTTGTCATGGTTCAGGAAAATACCCATCATATCAGAATTGCTTACTCAGTGAGCGTATGTGTGTATGAAGATAATCCATCTAAATGCTGCATCTCATATGGAACATTCTACTGTGGTTGCCTTCTGATGCTTCACTGCAACTGAGTGATTTACCGTGTACGTGTATGTGCATGTGTGCATGTGTGTGTGTGTGTTTTACCCTGTGACCACGCCACCTGGTGGTACACAGAGCAATCAGAGAACCTCTTCTAGGTGTATTTGAGCTGTTTCTTTTGTTATCAGCTGGCATCTAGTTCTATTGTCTGACCTAGAGAATCACATTCAGTGACAAGACACTGACCTCATTTTTTTAAATGGTTAACATTTTTAACTCAGTTGTGACATAGAAGTATAAATGATAAGAGTGTGGAGCACCATGAGTTAAACCCTCTTTCCTCAGTGAACCAGGCCCATGACGACCCCTCTGTTTCCATCCCTTGCTCTG
Source organism: Oncorhynchus nerka (assembly GCF_034236695.1). Taxonomy (NCBI): domain Eukaryota; kingdom Metazoa; phylum Chordata; class Actinopteri; order Salmoniformes; family Salmonidae; genus Oncorhynchus; species Oncorhynchus nerka. The sequence continues at coordinate 57,188,275 of NC_088407.1, forward strand.
CTCTGATCACAAACGCAAACCCCAGAACGGCATCTGAAAATCCTGTCAGGATTCAAAGACCGTGACCACCCTCATAAAACACATGCACTCATACAGTACTCTGGCGCTTTCATTAAACACAACACTGTGCAAAGCACCCTCCGCGCCTCTCCTCCCCAGGCCCCAACCTTAGGCCCAGACCCAGAGCCCTGAATGCAGCCAGCTGTGGGCCTGTACTGCAGGCCTGCAGTCTCTTAACCAGTGCTGGCTAATTCCGTCTGGAAGGCAGGTTAACCGGGCAGGCACGGGCCTCAGAACCTGCAGCAGGACTATGACCATCATTAGAGTGACCGCAGCAGCCTCTCACCCAGGCCTTAATGCAGCCCGGTACTCACTGGAGGGGGCCACTGTGGCTTTTAATGATGGCGTCGGTGTGTTTATGAGGCAATGACGCCGGTCTTCTCACTCTTACTTTGCCTGGGTTTCCATAGACACGATACACTCCAAACTAACCACTCTCATCAGCAGTGTTGTTTCAATTGGAATGTGTGATATAGAGCACCATCGATAGCATGTTCTAATATCAGGGTTTAGTACCAGCATTCAGAGCTTGTTTTAGTGTGAGTGTGTCATGTTTTTACAGTAGGTCTGTCAAAACAGCCCTGATGGCATTTTCTATCAGCAGTATGTTGTGAATCAGTCAGTCAGTCAGTCAGTCAGTCAGTCAGTCAGTCAGTCAGTCAGTGTCAGTGTGTGTAAAAGCAGCACTAAGAGCATGTTCTACCAGTAGCACGGGGTGTTTTTATGTGTGTAACATTAGCAGCTGGGATTGAACATGTCACTGATGGCTGATGGGGGGTCCCTGGGTAGCAAACGACCTGTCACCTCCCTGGGCGGACGTCATTCGTCACTCTGCCCCCCCTTAAGAGGCCTGCTGCAGTTTTCACAGTAGACCCAGGGGTCAGATTGAAAACATACACTCATAAACAGCATCTATTATTCATGGCTTACAGCAAAGAGATCCGCTCTCCTGCACCAGCTACAGCGGCTGTCAAAGCATGCTATTCAGCACAGTCCAGAGCCTTGGAGAGAAAATCCTCTGACATTACAGCTGTCACATGGCAGCCATAACCCAGGTGGAAAGGCTCGTGCATGAGTTAGTGCACCTGTGTGTTGAGGCTTTATGAAGCGTACCTGTTTGACTGAGGGTAGGGTTAACCCTAACCCCAACCCCAACCCTAGCCAGTCCCAATCAACAGACTCTAAACACAGTAAAAGAAAATGAATCATCTATTGAAATATAAATCATCAGTTGTTTTTCTACTGTGTGTGTGTTCTAATTTCACTATGGGGTTCTCCCAGAGAGTGGGCCCAGCTTGGCTCAGAGTTCAGTGTGTTAGTGTGCTAATCCATTACAGTACCCAAAGGCCCTGTGATTATAGGCCCTGCTAATACACACATTGAGGGTTTACTTTGGAGACTTTCTCTGATGGTATCAACTAGCTACAGCGAACCCTGTGCGTTTGTATGTTCCGGTGTGTGTTTGGGTGGGTGGGGGTGGGTGTGTGTGGGTGGGTGTGTGGTTTGGGGGTGTGTGGGGGTGGGTGGGTGGGTGGATTGGCCGTTCGTAGATCATAATGCTTTCATTTAAAGCAGGAGGAATGGGATGAGAGAGTGGTACTTGTCTCCACTCTGACCCCGCTCCCCTTTCCCCATCCCTCTAGGCCAGGGCCAGCTCAGCAGTTAGTAACTCCTGCTAACGACCTGTAATGATTTTAATCATCTGCAATCAGATGAGGAGTCATGAGTCTCTGGGCGAAGGGAGCGAGACAGGGTTTTCTTTGGCTTGACGGGGGCAGCGGGCGGTGGGCTGGTCATATACCATAGGAGCCTGGCACAATTAGATTCACAGCCAGGGAACATGACTCCTCAATGCCATGCAGAGAGGAACAGTTCAGAGGAGCGCTGCTCTGGCCTACAGGGTTGATGGGCTGATTTGTTGGCTGACTTCTGTGATAACTGTAAGAGGGGAGTCTGAAATCTTCCAGTGTAATTCACACTGATTTTGTGAGAGAGAGAGAGAGAGAGAGAAGTATGTAGACTCGATGGCGGTAGGGCTGAATGACTTGCGAGGATGACAACCTCAGTTCACTGCAGTGTGTCCCAGACCCATCATCAACACCTTTCCCCATAGAGCAGACCAACCACTGTATGATGTATAAATACTCCCAATCCTCCTGCATCCAGTATGCTCTTTTCACTTCCATAAAAACCCAAAGATACATCCACATCCTCCCCAAAGATCAAAATAAAACATGCAACATTGCTGATTCTGAGTGGAGCTGTACGCTGGAAACACAGCAAGGTTGTTTGCGGCCGGCCCGAGAAGGGGAAGGGTGGGGGTAGCTGGAGGGGTTTGGAGCAGAGCTGCCAGAACCGCATGAAGTGGGACCACCCAGGTTGGCGTCAGGACATTGGCACGGGCTCTGGAGGGCGACCGGCCAGCAGCCAACCCATGCCCAGGCTGAGGCAGCGCTCTGAGGCTGTGCCAGAGTGGACGAACTGCTCAGCTGAACCCACAAAGGCCACTTCAGCATCCAACCCTCCACAGCACAGCCTACATAACACAGCACAGCAGCCCCCAGTGATCCACATCCCAGCCTGCTACAGCAGCAAACAGACAGGAGCTGGTGTAGGTCCGGGGTGGGGTGTGGGTAAAGGGGTGGTTAAGGGAGGGAGTGTTTTTGTTGAACCGGTGAGGTATTTTTATGATTCCGTTTCCTTAGGACACACAACTGTCTGATGGACACACCGCTGTCTGATGGACACACCACTGTCTGATGGACACACCACTGTCTGATGGACACACCGCTGTCTGATGGACACACCGCTGTCTGATGGACACACCGCTGTCTGATGGACACACCGCTGTCTGATGGACACACCGCTGTCTGATGGACACACCGCTGTCTGATGGACACACCACTGTCTGATGGACACACCGCTGTCTGATGGACACACCGCTGTCTGATGGACACACCGCTGTCTGATGGACACACCACTGTCTGATGGACACACAACTGTCTGATGGACACACCACTGTCTGATGGACACACAGCTGTCTGATGGACACACCTGATGGACACACCACTGTCTGATGGACACACCACTGTCTGATGGACACACAACTGTCTGATGGACACACCACTGTCTGATGGACACACAACTGTCTGATGGACACACCACTGTCTGATGGACACACAACTGTCTGATGGACACACCACTGTCTGATGGACACACAACTGTCTGATGGACACACCACTGTCTGATGGACACACAACTGTCTGATGGACACACCACTGTCTGATGGACACACAACTGTCTGATGGACACACCACTGTCTGATGGACACACCACTGTCTGATGGACACAGCACTGTCTGATGGACACACAACTGTCTGATGGACACACCACTGTCTGATGGACACACCGCTCTCTGATGGACACACAACTGTCTGATGGACACACCACTGTCTGATGGACACACAACTGTCTGATGGACACACCGCTGTCTGATGGACACACCGCTGTCTGATGGACACACCACTGTCTGATGGACACACCGCTGTCTGATGGACACACCGCTGTCTGATGGACACACCACTGTCTGATGGACCTCCCTTTATGAAAACGGAGGACGCTGCCGGTGAGATTTACCAGAGAATGTTTATGCATAAGCAACTGAATCACATCAGATCATTGTCAGTGTAAAAGTCCTCTTTGGTCAAAACAAAACATACAGTCAGTTACTTTGAGCATTACAAGATGGGCACAGACACACCACTGTCCGATAACTGGCCAGTTCAGATTGTTTTTGTTCTTCCTGTCTGAGACAGTCAGGTCTCACAGTTCTCTAAAGCTGTAATAACCATGCCGTCATAGTAACAGGCTCTGTGTTAAACACTTCTCCTCCTGTTCTCTCCCAGTGGTCATTTCAACATTTAAACTGCATAACAAATAATTTGCCCTGTGTTTATCTCCTCCAATGGGGCCAGTCATTTCATCCCAGCACTTACGCCTTATAAACTTACTGACAAATCACATTACCTTTAGCTTCTCTCAGCAGTTCAGACCTTTCTGGTAAAGTGTCATTTATCACCCTGTAATCCACTTTGCTAGGTAAATCCACTTTGCTAGGTATAGTAGGAGGGTTGTTGGAGAGGTGGAGTTGCATGAAGGAAAGAGTACGAGGAGGAATGATGATGCTTAGAGATGCAGTAAAAATATGCTTGAATTAGGAGTGGTAATATTTACTATTTATTTATCTTAATATAGAGATGGCCAAGTTTAGTCTGACCCACAACCTGATGTCAGAGCAAAATGCATTTCTAAGCAGACAGGACTGCACACACTGTCTCTCTTCCTCTTTCACTTTTCCCCTCTCCATCTCCTCCCATGAGAGGGCTACTGTGCGGCAGGTTCGGGCTTGATTCAATTTCAACTCTATAAAACATTCTCTAACACAGAAAAATATTTGCTGTCAACGTTTATCAGATTATGTCAGTGCAGTGGAAGAGTGGAGAGGGCTGCACAGGCCCTTCTGACCAGCGACTGGTTCACGCTTCACTTAAGAACTAATACAGAACATACAGTACTGCCTCCCTTCACAATATCAACTACAGCATCTACACAAAATACAAAACACAGAGAGTGATGTCCATAAGAATGCACAGTGTGGTACAGTTCCATAGAGCTAACATACTCAGCCAGCTACAGTGCACACTGTTTACTCTGAGTTACAGCACATCCTGTTCTCTCTGAGTGGCGGTCTTTTGCTGCTAATCTATGCATCTATCCACGGCCTCTTAGAACAACAGTAAAACACATACTGTACAGTAATGGGACAATCTCCTCTTTTCAGAGCGGGCCCAGCCTGTACCCATTTGAGTGCAATGCTAAGATGGAAGCCACTGGTTCCTTTCTCATTCATCTTGCTTGAGTTGAGCAGAACACCGGGCTGGGCAGAGCAGGGTAGAGTAGAGTAGGGCAGGTGTTTGAGTGATCTCCACAGCCTATTTCCCCAGACCGTTAATCATTGTCATAGCCTGGTCCACCCGTGGCCTCCCCCCTGCCTCCAGCTTCATAGGCCTAACATGCATAAGGAGGAACAGACCCACCCTACGCTGTGTGACACACAAACTGTCTTTGATTCATACCACTGTCTCTCCCTTGGATACCTCTGCATCTCACCCCTCTCACATACATGGCCCTACTCTCTTTCTCTCTTTCTCTCCTACTTACATCACTGCCCCTGACAACCCCTCTCTCCCCCCTTCAGATACATTTGCAATTAATTTATTTTGCTTTTGTTTCCTCTCGCTGTGCCTCTCTCCCCTTCCCCTTGATCTGTCTCGGAGGGGTCTGGAACTGATTTTGACACGTTAGTTGTAGCGTGCAGCTGCCTATTGGGAACATGTTGCACTCTATGACTTTCTATTAAAAGTGAAATGCCATAATAGGCCAACCGCAAAAAGAGGGGGGAAAAAACACTTCACGTAAGATTGCATAAGGATGTTTGCTAAAAAGGAAAGCTTTTAAATGATATGTCCATACAGGGCCTTCAGAAAGTTCTCACACCCCTGTACTTTTCCTACATTTTGTTGTCTTACAGCTTGCATTTAAAATGTATTAAATTGAGATTGTGTGTCACTGACCTACACACAATACCCTATAATCTCAAAGTGGTATTATGTTTTTAGAAATCTTTACAAATGAATTAAACATTAAAATCTGAAATGTCTTGAGTCACTATGTATTCAACTCCTTTGTTATGGCCTAAATATGTGCTTAACAAGTCACATAATAACTTGCATGGACTCACTCTGTGTGCAATAATAGTGTTTAACGTGATATTTGAATGACTACCTCATCTCTGTACCCAGCACATAACCCACACATCTGTAAGGTCCCTCAGTCAAGCAGTGAATTTCAAACACAGATTCAACCACAAAGACCAGGGAGGTTTTCCAATGCCTTGCAACAGGCACCTATTGGTAGATGGGTAAAAATAAAAAAGAAGACATTGAATATCCCTTTGAGCAAGTTATTAATTACACCTTGGATGGTGTGTCAATACACCCAGTCACTACAGAGATAAAGGCGTGCTTCCTAACTCAGTTGCCGGAGAGGAAGGAAATCGACCAGCGATTTCATCATAAGCCAATGGTGACTTTAAAACAGTTACAGAGTTTAATGGCTGTGATCTGAGGATGGATCAACAACATTGTAGTCTCTCCACAATACTAACCTAAATGACAGAATGAAAAGAAGAAACCCTGTACAGAATAAACATATTCCAAAACATGCAACCTGTTACAAGGTACTAAAGTAAAACTGCTAAAAATGTGGCAATGTAATGAACTTTATGTCCTGAATACAATGGTTTATGTTTGTGGCACATCCAACAGAACACATCACTGAGTACCACTCTTCATATTTTCAGGCGTGGTGGTGGATGCATCATGTTATGTGTCTGCTTGTCATTGACAAGGACTAGGGAGTTTTTTTAGGATAAAAATAAACGGAATAGAGCTAAGCACAGGCAAAATTCTAGAGGAAAACCTGGTTCAGTCTGCTTTCCAACAGACACTGGGAGACAAATGCACCTTTCAGCAGGACAATAACCTAAAACACAAGGCCAAATCTACACTGGAGTTGCTTAGCAAGATGACATTGAATGTTCCTAAGTGGCCTAGTTACAGTATTGACTTAAATCGGCTTGAAAATGAATGACAATACTTGAAAATGGCTGTCTAGCAATGATGAACAACCAACTTAACAAAGTTTGAATAGCTTTTAAAAGAATAATGTTATTTTAAATTCAGGCTGTAACACAACAAAATGTGGGAAAAACTCAGAGTGTGAATACGTTCTGAAGGCTCTGTACTCAAGTTAATGACGTTATGTGCAGTTGTGTTGCTATGAATTGCATTCCTCTAAATCTTAAATATATGTTTCTTCAACACCCTGTGAAAATGTGCTCTATCAGTGTTCACAAGACAGGCAGAGTGAGGTGAAGAGCTCAGGGTGCTGCTGTCTGAGAAACTGTCAAGGTGTGAGATCTGAGGTCAGTATGACATGCCCTCCACCCTGACAACTCTCCACCCTGTTCACCAGAACTCACTGTCAGCTAGCCTAGCTCTAAATAGGAAAATCACAGGGTGAATTCTAACTAACAAAACACTGACGTCATACATTCGTCATCTGTCTCTACTACTGCACCAGTCATCCTTTTCTGTTGTTGTATGCTTGTGTACATTTAAGGTAAGAATTGTTTGTTGTTAGTTTAGCATGTTAGCTTAGCATGTATCACCGTTCTGAGGGGTATACTACAAAATATGATCAATGAGTTGGCCAGCGAACTTGGCTAAATATGAATATTCTGAATATTTTTTTCGAAAGATAAGCTTGAGGGATCTAATTGGCTCAACAAACAAAAACTTTAGATTTCTTAATCAACCAGATAACTCATTGCTCCTGCTTTGTACTATACCTCTCCGGTCTCTCTTCCCTTAATTCATACAGTTGAAGTCAGAAGTTTACATACACTTAGGTTGGAGTCAATAAAACTTGGTTTTTCAACCACTCCACAAATGTCTAGTAGTTGTTTAGGACATTTTTTCAACAATTGTTTACAGACAGATTATTTATCTTATACTTCACTGTATCACAATTCCAGTGGGTCAGAAGTTTACATTCACTATGTTGACTGTGCCTTTAAACAGCTTGGAAAATTCCATAAATTATGTCATGGCTTTAGAAGCTTCTAATGGGCTAATTGACATAATTTGAGTCAATTGGAGGTGGACCTGTGGATGTATTTCAAGGCCTACCTTCAAACTCAGTGCCTCTTTGCTTGACTACGGAAAATCAGAAGAACTCAGCCAAGACCTCAGAGAAAAAAACTGTAGACCTCCACAAGTCTGGATCATCCTTGGGAGCAATTTTTAAACTAAACTGCAAATCAATCCCAGAACAACAGCAAAGGACCTTGTGAAGATGCTGGTGGAAACGGGTACAAAAGTATCTATATCCACAGTGAAACATGTCCTATATCAACATAACCTGAAAGGCCGCTCAGCAAGGAAGAAGCCACTGCTCAAAACCCGCCATAAAAAAGCCAGACTACAGTTTGCAACTGCACATGGGGACAAAGATTGTACTTTTTGGAGAAATGTCCTCTGGTCTGATGAAACAAAAATAGAACTGTTTGGCCATAATGACCATCGTTATGTTTGGAGGAAAAAGGGGGAGGCATGCAAGCCAAAGAACACCATCCCTACCGTGAAGCACGGGGGTGGCAGCATCATGTTGTGGGGGTGCTTTGCTGCAGGAGGGACTAGTGCACTTCACAAAATAGATGGCATCATGAGGAGGGAAAATTATGTGGATATATTGAAACAACATCTCAAGACATCAGTCAGGAAGTTAGAGCTTGGTCGCAAATGGGTCTTCCAAATGGACAATGACCCCAAGCATACTTCCAATGTTGTGTCAAAATGGCTTAAGGACAACAAGTCAAGGTGTTGGAGTGGCCATCACAAAGTCCTGACCTCAATCTCATAGATTTGTGGGCAGAACTGAAAAGTGTGTGCGAGCAAGGAGGCCTAGAAACCTGACTCAGTTTACACTAGCTCTGTCAGGAGGAATGGACCAAAATTCACCCAGCGTATTGTGGGAGGTTTGTGGAAGGCTACCCGAAACATTTGACCCAAGTTAAACAATATAAAGGCAATGCTACCAAATACTAATTGAGTGTATGTAAACTTCTGACCCACTGGGAATGTGATGAAAGAAGTAAAAGCTTAAATAAATCATTCTCTCTACTATTATTGCAACATTTCACATTTTTAAAATAAAGTGGTGATCCTAACTGACCTAAGACATGGAATATTTACTAGGATTAAATGTCAGGAATTGTGAAATGTATTTGGCTAAGGTGTATGTAAACTTCAGACTTCAACTGTATATCAGCTTGGGTTATATTCAATTAAACTAGTATTGTATAATTCAGCCATTATTGGTGAACTGAAATCGCAGAATGGTTTTGAGCAATAAAAAGAAGGGGGGTAGATTGCCTTCAAAGGAAGATTCCCAGTTTTCTAAATGTGTGTACTGGACAGTAGCTACCACACATAAACAAAGACCCTGTATAAACATAACTGAGGCAGCAAAGACTTAACCCAGATCACTGTTTTGGTTTCAACTGTTTCATTCTGCTATCAATTCTCCACCTTGGTTCCTCTAGTTCAACATCTCTGGCTTGTGTAAGAGTGTTTTGTGAGTCTCAGCTCAGATCAAGTTAGCCTTGAGTGTCAGGGCAGGGTGACCCTCTGTGTTGTGTTTGCCCTGCAGATGTGTGTTTAATGTGAGTTCAGAGCAGCACCTTACTGTGGGTAATCTATCAAATCAAGTGAAAGCCATAATTAACCGTCTGAGAGACTTCCAGACACATACAGTTCAGGTTTCACACGTTCCCCGGCTTCTCTCTTCATGCTGTTATTGGCTCCCATTCAGAATACAGAACACAACGAATACAGAACATGGAACAGGACGCTGAACAAAAACCATAAGGCAAGGCAGAAAAATGTCAAATGAAAAAACAAATGGTTTGTGGGAGTGGGTGAATGAGGAAACTCCCTGCTGATAGTGTGTCTTCTCTTTCTTTCTTAAAGGGAGTAATGTGGCCACTGGTCAATGAGCTGTTTATATCACAATGGTTTTTGTCAATTTAGTGTGTGTGTGTGTGTGTGTGCGTACGTGTCCTATCTCTGTCTCTGCCACAGCCCAGTGGTTGCCTTCCCAGCAAACCAAAATTGGTTCTGTGAAAGTTCCCAGAACATTCGTTAGGTCGTGGCAAATGTACTCATAACAAAGCAACTGTCCAGTCGTGCTGATGATTATATAATGTTTGTATAAAACATTCACTCGGCTGATGTAGCTAGAACATTCCTGGAACACATTTAATCTGTTATTTAAAGGTTGCCAGAATGTTTCATTAGGTTGTTGGAACAATCTGGTGAGAACAAAAGATACAGTATGTTCCCAAAACACAAAACCTGTCCAGTTGTGCAGATGATTGTACAATGTTTCTTTTAGGGTGCAAAAAACATTTGTCTGAACTTTCCCAGAACACATTTCAATTCTTGTTTAAAGGTTCCCAGAATGTTTTTTTTAGGTTGTGGGAACATTGTGTGGCTATGGCAAGAGATAGGTTCCAAAAACACTCAAATGTGATGACATTCATAGAGTGTTTATGCTGCCGGGTTTTGCTGCCTGTGTTTTAAAGTTCTTTAAAGTTCTTTAAAGGTTTCCAGAACATTTATGGGATTTGTCTGGGATGTTGCAAGAATATTAAATATAAGTCTGTCTTTACGACGTTCATACATACGTAGCAAATGTATTATTCCAGCCAGGTGAAATTTAGATTTTGGCCACTAGTTGGCAGCAGTGTGTGTGCAAAGTGTTAGACCGATCCAATGAACCATTCCATTTCTTTTCAAAATTGTGTATCAAAACTGCCCAAATGTGCCTAATTTGTTTATTAATAACTGTTCATGTTCAAAATTGTGCACTCTCCTCAAACAATATCATGGTATTATTTCACTGTAATAGCTACTGTAAATTGGACAGTGCAGTTAGCTTAACAAGAGTTTAAGCTTTCTGCCAATATCAGATATGTCTATGTCCTGGGAAATGCTCTTGTTACTTACAACCTCATGCTAATCGCATTAGCCTACGTTAGCTCAACCGTCCTGTGGAAGGGACACCGATCCCAAAGAAGGTAACTGACTTGCCTAGTTAAATAAAATAAATACATTTCTATGCATGGAATTCCTGATTGACCATACTGCCATTGCTACATACTGAAAAAATAGCATGTGAGAGCTCTTCCCTGGTGGGGCAGAGGATAGAATACCTAGCTTGGGAACCAAAAATTGCAAGTTCAAACCCCACATACGCAGATTGTCAACATACTATAAAGTGTAAAAAAAAAATGGTTATGTTTGTATGATGTCCTATATATTAAAATACTGTGTGTCTATATCATCTTGTAGTGTTGTGGGTCCACAATATGGACCTTAAATGAGAATTTCCATTAAATCTGGAGAGAAACATAACGTGGATGTACTCCACTCTGCTTGATTAAGGAACTATAATTTTGCATGCTGAGAATGTTGTGGTAGAATTAGGTCAAACGTAAATATTACATTTTCTAAATGTTCTTGAAATGTTCTGAGGACCTTCAAGACAAGGTCAAATGTATATTGTGTGAACATTAATGGAATATTATGTTAAACCTAAAACAAATATGCTATGAACGTTATGAACACTGACTTATTTAGAAATTGTGGAACATTGTTTAACATTGTGGGAATGTTCTGTGCAACCTTCGTGAATATCACAATAATATTCATGCAACGTTAAGGGAATGTCCTGTGCAATCTATCTTAAAAATGGTATGAATGTCATCACAACTGAGCATATTTTGTGTGTTGGAAACCTTTCTCTTGTACTGTATCCACAATGTTCCCACAACCTAATAACATTTGCTGGGAACGTTTAACCATTTCATGTGTGAGTTTTTTTTTTGCGTGTGATGTCAGAATGCACTCACTGTTCCAAAATGTGTTTTTACGCAGCAGGACAGTTATCCCTATGCTGCCCTCAAACCAATGTTGTAACCTCTTATCTTTGGCTGACGCGAAGAAAGAAAAAAACATGGCGGCACGAAGAAAGAAAAAAACATGGCTGACGCGAAGAAAGAAAAAAATATGGCTGACGCGAAGAAAGAAAAAAACATGGCTGACGCGAAGAAAGAAAAAAACATGGCTGACGCGAAGAAAGAAAAAAACATGGCGGCACGAACGAAATACCCATCGGTCAGATTACTTTCGATTTTTGGAAAGGTTTTTACTCCATTATATTGATCACTGGGGAGGTCACCCATGCTGTGATGAACTGTAAATAGTCATTGCTATTAGCTAATTCATATTATGGTTTCTGTCAGCTGAGCGTTAGCTAAATATGACCGCTTGTGTTATAGGTCACTCTTTCATCAGTTAGCGCTGCGTGACTAATGTAGCCTACATTTTCCGGTTTGGATGAGAATTGTGTTATGTTGTCACTACTTCTGTGAATGTCTGAACATTGCATCCAAAAATAAACTGCTCACATTGAGGACATAACGTTGCAAAGACTGTTTTGTGCAAAATGTGTCTGTGAAAATACGGTGTGGTCAGCTCAAACGCTTGACTGTTGCATCAATTTTAACCGGAGGTTTTAAATAAGTGTTCTAATCACACCGGTTTGAGTTTACGCTGCAGGGACCACTGTAGGATGCTCACACCCATGTCTTTGTACGTGTCAAACGGTTTAATGTGTTCTAGGAATGTTCTTGCAACGTCAGGTGAATGTTTTTTGCACCCGAAAAGAAACATTGCAGATCATCCGTACCACTTGACAGGTTTTGTGTTTTGGGAACATATCTTTTGTGACGTCACCACAATGTTCCCACCAGACTGTACCCACAACCTAATGAAACATTCTGGTAACGTTTAAAGAACAGACAAAATGTGTTCTGGGAACGTTCTTGCAACATCAGCCTAATGTTTTACACAAACATTGTATAATCATCAGCACAACTGGAACATTTACCGCAACCTAACGAATGTTCTGGGAACTTTCACCAAACCAATTTTGGTTTGCTGGGAAAGCATTACTGGTACATTGTGTTATTACATTACCTGTAGAGCTAATGTTAACTTTTGGGGAATGTTCTGTGGTGGTTGTTACAGGTGTTGTGCACAACATTTTAGTGAATACTAGAACATTCCAATGATATTTCATTTTAAACATTTAAAAAATACAGTGCCTTGCGAAAGTATTCGGCCCCCTTGAACTTTGCGACCTTTTGCCACATTTCAGGCTTCAAACACAAAGATATAAAACTGTATTTTTTTGTGAAGAATCAACAACAAGTGGGACACAATCATGAAGTGGAACGACATTCATTGGATATTTCAAACTTTTTTAACAAATCAAAAACTGAAAAATTGGGTGTGCAAAATTATTCAGCCCCCTTAAGTTAATACTTTGTAGCGCCACCTTTTGCTGCGATTACAGCTGTAAGTCGCTTGGGGTATGTCTCTATCAGTTTTGCACATCGAGAGACTGACATTTTTTCCCATTCCTCCTTGCAAAACAGCTCGAGCTCAGTGAGGTTGGATGGAGAGCATTTGTGAACAGCAGTTTTCAGTTCTTTCCACAGATTCTCGATTGGATTCAGGTCTGGACTTTGACTTGGCCATTCTAACACCTGGATATGTTTATTTTTTAACCATTCCATTGTAGATTTTGCTTTATGTTTTGGATCATTGTCTTGTTGGAAGACAAATCTCCGTCCCAGTCTCAGGTCTTTTGCAGACTCCATCAGGTTTTCTTCCAGAATGGTCCTGTATTTGGCTCCATCCATCTTCCCATCAATTTTAACCATCTTCGCTGTCCCTGCTGAAGAAAAGCAGGCCCAAACCATGATGCTGCCACCACCTTGTTTGACAGTGGGGATGGTGTGTTCAGGGTGATGAGCTGTGTTGCTTTTACGCCAAACATAACGTTTTGCATTGTTGCCAAAAAGTTCAATTTTGGTTTCATCTGACCAGAGCACCTTCTTCCACATGTTTGGTGTGTCTCCCAGGTGGCTTGTGGCAAACTTTAAACGACACTTTTTATGGATATCTTTAAGAAATGGCTTTCTTCTTGCCACTCTTCCATAAAGGCCAGATTTGTGCAATATACGACTGATTGTTGTCCTATGGACAGAGTCTCCCACCTCAGCTGTAGATCTCTGCAGTTCATCCAGAGTGATCATGGGCCTCTTGGCTGCATCTCTGATCAGTCTTCTCCTTGTATGAGCTGAAAGTTTAGAGGGACGGCCAGGTCTTGGTAGATTTGCAGTGGTCTGATACTCCTTCCATTTCAATATTATCGCTTGCACAGTGCTCCTTGGGATGTTTAAAGCTTGGGAAATCTTTTGTATCCAAATCCAGCTTTAAACTTCTTCACAACAGTATCTCGGACCTGCCTGGTGTGTTCCTTGTTCTTCATGATGCTCTCTGCGCTTTTAACGGACCTCTGAGACTATCACAGTGCAGGTGCATTTATACGGAGACTTGATTACACACAGGTGGATTGTATTTATCATCATTAGTCATTTAGGTCAACATTGGATCATTCAGAGATCCTCACTGAACTTCTGGAGAGAGTTTTCTGCACTGAAAGTAAAGGGGCTGAATAATTTTGCACGCCCAATTTTTCAGTTTTTGATTTGTTAAAAAAGTTTGAAATATCCAATAAATGTCGTTCCACTTCATGATTGTGTCCCACTTGTTGTTGATTCTTCACAAAAAAAATACAGTTTTATATCTTTATGTTTGAAGCCTGAAATGTGGCAAAAGGTCGCAAAGTTCAAGGGGGCCGAATACTTTCGCAAGGCACTGTATATACAAGATTTTGTTATAATTTTGGGATATTATTGTCCTAATGTCAGATAAAACCCTACCTCGAACTTAATGGGAATCTTAGCTAATGTTTTTGGAATGTTCCCGGTTTGCTGGGTTGTGGTTTCCAGGGGGAGTCTCGTCTCCAGAGGCACACTGAGCTAATTGCCCCCCCCCCCCCCCCCAATACACACACACACACGCACACACACATCACCCCACTCAAACCCTGCCTCTGTAGCCCCAGCCCCTGGTTCTGGGAGGGAGGAGGAGGGCTGGATTAATGATAATTGCGGTGTGTGGGAGGCTGGAGAGAGGCCAGGATTACAGAGGGATTCTCCTTGATCCACAGAGATGCTGATGGTAATGCTCTCTGCCCATCCCTCCCTCCCTCCCTCCTCAATTGCCTCTGCACACACACATGGTCACACACATCCCACACACACACATTACACAGACATACTGTACAAGCACACACAAACACATACACACACAGAGACACATGGTGGACAGAGGGACGTGGTTACAGCAGTATGCAGTAAGTACAGGGTCTGCATGTCCGTGCTGAGAGCCAGTGTTGGTGAATCACTCCTTCCAGGGCTGTAGACTGAGACTAGCCTTGCGTCAGGGTCGCTCCTCGCCTGTTTGTGTCTGCCCTCGTGTGCGCAGGCCGCCCCTGCAGCTGACGCACCACCACCTCACTGGGGTTAACACACAATCTTTTCCCCAAATGCTGCCATCTCCCAACACTCCCTGTGCTGTCTGACTCACCTCCCCCTCATTTATTACCATATAATTACTACATAGTTATTATATTACCCGGAACTTGATATGGTAATCCTCATTTCAAAGTTTTGTAAAATGTTGGTGTACCAGTACAGCTACTTACTGTTCATTTTAACCCCAACAATGGAATAACAGTAAATGAACCATCCTGAAAACAAGATTATTTCCATGCAATCCACTGGGCCTCAGAGAGTGTCAGGCAATTTCTTCCTGATGGTGTGTTCAAGACCCTTCTTGTGTAGATAGATCCCTCCGCCAAATGTTCCCTTTCTGCTTCGTCAGGCTCCTCCGCTATTAAACCACCCCTGTGTGTGAGAGAGAAGCCGCAGCCTGCCCTCTACTTCTCCCCTTAACAAAATCATGTCAAAAAGCAATTAATATCTTAATACCTCCATCAGCGTGTCCGTGTCAGTGGCCGCCAGCCGCCAGGCCTCACAACTCACCGACTCGTTGTTTTCCACCCCGGGGCTGGCCGGTGGTTTCCCTGGTCTCATTTCCCAGTGCCCCGGTGGTCAGCTGTGGTTTTCAGGGGCACGGGGAAGGAGACTGTGGGCAGGGAGGCCTCCAATCCCTTCCACTCCTAGACCAGCGTTAAGTACTCTCCAGTCTCTTCAGTCCCGAGAGCTGCAGTTGCCACAGCCCTGACTCCTAATGCAGTGGCCAGTCAGAAGCCCCACTCCACTCATACAATCCATTATGGCCAAAGAAGATCAGGCCTGTATTAGGGCCAACACCAGGCTCCAGTCTGTATCTTCAATAGGCTAATAGATGCCGGGGAGCGTTGTTTCAGATGGGCAAATCATTTTGTTTACACAAGCTGTGATGGCGTAAAATATGTTGGATTGGAAGTCTTTTTCACTAGTTAATCATAACTGAAAAGTAAAATACAAAATTAACATAATTACTAATACTCTTGTGCGATACAGTATTAAGAGGTAGTGTTACACAGACGAAAACATGGGAGTCACCATCTCATTGTTCGTTTGTGTGTTATCTGTGCTTAGTATAAGTCTGCTGACTCTGCCTTTGTGTCTGTCTGTGAGGACATGTGTTTCATTTCTACATGCAAATGTCAGCGAGGTACATCCCTAAAAACTGTGATGAAGTACTTTACCACCATCTCCAGGGGCGTCTCTCTTACACACGCTGTGTTAATACAATACCTGGTCTGAGTTAGGTGTTTCTTTTACAGCTTAGCTTTTCAAAGGAAGGAAAGGCAAGAAGAGGAAGGCTTCTGAGCCATGGCTCCACATTATTTTGTTTTTTCACTTTTTCATTCATTTCTCTTGGCAGGGTCTCCCTGAGACTGGTGGAAGGTCTTGGCAAACCATGCGATAAAATCTCATGATTAAAGAGGCTAAAATAAGTATATAACTTGTGTGTCTATTAACCACTGAGAAGAAAAAGAGCGAGAGAAAGTGTTTTTCTTTTTCTGCCCTTGCCTGGCCAGTGAGTATGGTTGTATAATTATATAATCTCTTCACCTCCTCTCTCTCTCTCTCTCTCTCTCTCTCTCTCTCTCTCTCTCTCTGTGTGTGTGTAACCTCCCTGATTCTTTCGCTGTGTGGTGCGAGTCTGAGCTGCTACCGTTCTTCCATCATTTTTCTTACCCAGCTCATTTAGGAGCACTCATTAATGTTCAACACACACACACACACAGCAACGGCCCCCTCTGGCTTGTGACTCTAGCCGAGGTCATCTGATCCCCGCCCGGCAGGCCCACACACCTTGGCTGGGTGGGTGGCAACAGTGCTGAGTACACTGTAGTGGTTTAGACATGGCTCTCTACTCCACTCTGCTCTGGACACTGAGCCTCCGACTGCTGTCAGTCGGCTCCAGTCTGCAGCTTTACTTTACCTTCAGACCAGGCTAACATTAAACACCAGCTGTACAAATACATATACATTTAAGTACTGGGCCATGTGGGAGAAATCCTGTCTTCTGTACATTTTAGCTGTATTAATTACTTTACATAAGGTTATTTTGCAATGGTTGTTCTGATAATATAGGAACTTGTAGTGGTGGTGGTCTAATGCAAAGTGCTGATGGAGGCAACGTGTCTTTTCTTTCAAGGGCACATGTTGCTGAGAGGAGTATGGCACGGACCCAGCTGGACTGGACTGAACAGGGTCAAAATAATATAATAGGAATATTGTATTTCTGTATTTCTGACAGGCCTATAGGGGGCTCATACCCTTACAGGGGGCCTATGGATATACTATCCACTTCACTTGGAAATACATAGAATATTGTATTTCTGTCATTCTGACAGGCCTATAGGGGGCTCATACCCTTACATGGGGCCTATGGATATACTATCCACTTCACTTGGAAATACAGAGAATATTGTATTTCTGTCATTCTGACAGGCCTATAGGGGGCTCATACCCTTACAGGGGGCCTATGGATATACTATCCACTTCACTTGGAAATACAGAGAATATTGTATTTCTGTCATTCTGACAGGCCTATAGGGGGCTCATACCCTTACAGGGGGCCTATGGATATACTATCCACTTCACTTGGAAATACAGAGAATATTGGCAGGTAAAAAAAACAAGGGGTTTGAAAGCTGAGCCTACTTTGGCTCCTATTTCTTTCTCAGACGAAACCAATTCAATACCTTCGATACTTATTGAAATGGTCTTCGTTGAGTAATGATTGGTGATGGTGAGACAGAGAAAGTATTGTTATGATCCTTCTCTAGCTCTCTGTAAACTCTTCTGAGTGGCCCCATTGTAGGCCAGATCGATTGACTATTTATCCCAGATAGAGAAGAGTCATAATGCTGTGCACCATTGGGAGAGTAAATTCCTGTATCGCTGTCAGCTACATTAACTTACTTCCTGGATCTCAATTCAATTAGTGTTCGCTGCAGCATTCTCCAGCATTAATAAATCAATAGTGATGGCCTGCTGATAGGCTGTGAACGTCTATGAGGCCCCCCTCCCCCTTCTCCCCCCTTGTCTCACATGTACATTACTGTTATGATCATTACCACTGCTGCAGTCAGGCCCGGCAGTTATGAGATTGATATTTAATTGCACTCTGACTTGACAGGATGGAACATGCTTTTATTATTTAAAACACAGACAGATAGATATGATCTTGGGCATCGTTGCACAACAGGGCTGTTCAATAGAGAAGCGTTTTATTTGACTGATGTCCGCTGTTCTAACTCTGTGATTAAAGGACAGACATACAGTAGTCTTCAGGGCAGTTAACCCTCTCCCTGTTGCTTGCTGAAGGAAGGCCCGTGCCGGGCAGTGAGATGTGTGGCTTGTCTATCTGTATGAGCTGTGGGAGAAGAGATGTGATTTTGTTTTCCAGCCGTTAAGCTCCAGCAGCTGTTTGGAACTATCTGAGACGGGGAGTTTCTGCACGGGCCAGATCTGTGAGCTGTGTGATGAGGGGATGAAGAGAAGGGGACCGCTGCCTTAGCGGTTGTCCCTCAACCCTGAGCTCTGCCTGGGGAAGATTAAGGGTGTCAGGATGGAGAGAATGACACTAACGAATAAAGGCACGATGTGTACTATGACCCTGTTCCTGAGGCAACGCGTGCTTATTATCTTAGACCGTTGAGATGAAATAATCCCGGTCGATTGCAGTCAGTGGTTTGCCGAGGGAAACCTATTCTGTTACTTATTCATTTATTTCATTGACCTTTTAACGCTTTCAGCAGTAAACACGTGAAATGCATCTGTGAGAGCATCTTTATTTTAATTACTCTGTTTGACAGTTATGTTCGTCTTTGAACAAGACAAAGAAACAACTTGCTTGTGCTTGTTAATGCAATGGGCATCTTGGAAATACAGACCCTTTCAGTCAGTCAAAGTCTCAGCTGTGCGTGGTCTTTATTTGTTGATGTGTATATTTTCCCTCCAGTTAGGTGCCAATTTCCTTTCAGTGGTGTATTATTTAGTTGGCTACTGACTGTTACCAGGTTCTTTTCCACTGTAGATATCTAAGATGCCGGTTGATTCCTGACTGCAACATGTCACTTCATGAATTGCCAGCAGCTAATTTGGCCTCTGTGACTGATGAGACAGTTGATAAGGGCACTGTGACACAGATACTGTATATGGGGGCACGGCAATGTTCACTTCAGTAATCAGCTTCCCCTTTCCCCCCTTCCCCAAACTCTTCCCAAACGTCTTTAAAATATGGATTACAACACATGGCACACATACTGGTAATCTAAGGTGAAATAAAACTATTGCATTCCTATGGGGAGGCACAGGGAGAGTAAGGAAGAAGGGGGAGGCACTGAGACAGAGAGAATGATATATTTAGACTGCTGCCATGCCACTGCCTATTTCTGACTTTTGACCTTTGATGTTGATTTGGTAGAAACGGTCTGCTGAGCAGGTCTTCAGTTTAGTCCCCTGTCTCTCATTTTCTGAACAAAGTACCCCTCCAAAAAATGTTTGCCCTTCATTATCTTCAGTGAGGCCATTTCTGGGAACATAATACTGTCTCCAAGCGCTCGCTGCCAGGGCCTGGGCTGATCAAAACAGGACACGAGGAAGGGGAGTTAAAGAGAAGCACACCAACCAGTCGGCTCATCTCCTTTCAAGGCATATGGTGCAAATTTGATAAAAAAATGGGGGAGTTTTGGGCATTCACGTCGCTGACGTGAAAAATAACGCAGGCTGTAAAAACCCAAATCAAAAGTGCCTCTGGAAGTGATTAGCCACAAAGAAGAACCAGCTGCATCATCAGCGGCATCTCAATCTCCTATGGGCTGGCAAACTGGCCAAGCGGAGAAATAAAGAATCCCAACCCAGCTCCATGTGTTAGGATGAGCAACAGGGCTAGAAACTGTCAGATGAAGAGGTGAGGAGAATGGAGCGTGAGGAGAGAAGGGGGCGAGAGAGTAGAGGAGGGAAGAAGATGAGCCACAGGCCTCTGTCAGACGAGGAGAGGAGAGGTCCTCTCCTCTGAGAGGATGTGGGGGAGGTAGTGTAGGGAGGGAAGAAATGTGAGGAGGTGAAGGGGTGATGGGTAAGGGAGGGAGGAATAAGGAGCAAAGGGAAGGATGTGTCCTCTGGGATCCAAAAATGGAAGAGTCCCTGTGTGTCCTTAAATATTAATGTTCACTTGGAGAGTCCCAGCACTTACTACCGCTCAGTAGTGGCCCTAGGAGAGTAGATCTTTCTAATATGATCCCATCATTTAGATATTATAGATTGAATGTTTATACTCCAGACATGTCGTTGTACCAGCTACACAACACCAGCAATAATAAGAGAGTGATCCCCCGACTAGACAGCACCACGTCTTCCCCTTCTCAGACCTCTAAAAAAACCTTTCCTCTGCCGGGGGCTGAGGTGTCAGATAGTGAGAGGGTGTGGGAGCCAGAGGGAGCGTTGCTTCTATGGGCACGATGCCCATACTATATGCCCCAGTGGTGGTCAATGCCGTTTATGATGAGGTAGGACCATTTTTTTTGTTGTTGCCATCAGTAGGTTGCTACAAGCTAGCCTATCAATGATAGTTTGCAAAGTAGGTGCGCACAGGTCAAGAGAAACATTTGAGGTGACAGACAGTGACACATTCAATACCGCCTTGCACACTTTTTCCTGCATCTAGCTGATTTAGGGTGTAATCAATGCTAGCTGTCTTCCGGATACACCACGATGCTACCCTACAGAGTGCTGTTGAGGCTACTGTAGACCTTCATTGCAAAACAGTGTGTTTTCATCAATTATTTGGTGACGTGAATATGTTTAGTATAGTTTTATCTAAAATGATGACTTTTTTAATGTTTTACTATTTTAAAAAAAATAATGAAATTCACTGAAGAGGATGGTCCTCCCCTTCCTCCTCTTAGGAGCCTCGACTGATATACCCCCAGGACTTTCTCATTACCTACTCATCTCCATTAATCACTCAGAACACTCAATAGACCAAGAGCAGCCATCTTGTCCCTAGCACCTCTAAGACCATCCATCCATCTGCACAGGGCAGCACCAGGAATCAATGCCATCAGCAACAGAGTCACAGGGGCCAGTTGAGGGCAGGGCCGGGCTGGGGCACATCCTGCATACAGCTCGTCTACGGTCATACCATGGTCAAATCCAGAGGTGAAGGTCAAGTTTCCAAATTGAGTGTCACAGATGCACCCAGACCACGGAGCAGAAGGTCCCCCCCCCATGGTCCGTCTGTTTGTCCATTTCATATTGACCCATGTCTTTGTGGAGAGCGTGCCCTAGATTATGAAGGGCCCTATGCGATGGGAGGGAGAAGAAGACCATGGCCTGACAAAGACCACTGTGTTACCCAGAGGGAGTGGTCAGAGAGAGAGTTCAGGAGGAGGTCAGGGGAGAGGGTAGTGGTATTGACTATATCCTGCACCTGTGGAGACCTCACAGCCTCTAAGAGAGCAATGTATAGATTAAGATCAATGTTACTGTATGTACGGTAACATCAAGTAGGATAACAATGTGTCAAAGATTCCAGTTTTCTGTTGTTTGGATAAAAGAGTTTGGTCTGTATGCCCAGAGGTATCTGTATCTTGTATCAATACCCTCAGACATTAAGACAAACTACCTTATGCTAGTGATCGTGTTCTTAGAGGAGAATGAGATCACAGTAGTGTTACAACGCTAGATCTGAGAGTTCATGTATTCTTTACAGCAAAGGCTCATGGGATTGAGCGTGAGACAGAGCAGCTGTGCAGTCTGTTTTCTTTATTGAAAATGCCGGGGTTAGAGAGCTTCGATGTTAGAGTCATGTAGAAAGCCTGCTCTTTGGAAGCGTGCATCCCCTTCGCCAAACTTTTGAGTTAGATACTGTAGTTGTAGTACCTAAAGGTTATTTTGTCTCTACTAGAGCTTGTACTGGAGTTGCAGTGAGAATCCCCATGCCAGCCCAGTCCAGCTCAGAGTGCGCGATCCACTCCAGATGTGTGAGACAGATCAGACAGTCATACTGCTCAGAGCCCAGGAACGAGCCGGGGCCTTACCAAGGCATTACAACCTCTGAGTGGTTAGACATATGGTCCATCAGGGAAAGTTTGACATCCACCTCCTGCCCTCCGCTCTCTCTCCCTCTTTCTCTCTAGCTTGCTCTCTCTCTCCACTGATAAGGGATGTGTTAATCAGTATTCACTACCGCTGAAAGACACCCTCGCCCACAAAGTGAGTAAACCTAAACCGTTACTCAAGTGGGAGTTCATTTGATAGAAAACCCTCCTTGATTTGTTTGTGGCTCTTAAGTGGCTTATGACACGCAAGCTGCCCCTGTTTTTCCTGATAAATGGTTCTGGAGCGATGGAGCGAGCGAGGGAGGAAGTGTGTGAGACTTCGCCAAAGACGTTGGGGTTTTTCACAGCTTAACTATATTAAGAGCCACCCCCCGCCCTCCCAAAACACACATACTGAGAACGCCCACACATATGCACGCACGTACTTACACAACACTCACACACTCACACACATACTGGGTGGTATACATGGAGAGTAAGCAGGACTAAGAAGGATTGGAGCTTTTCTTTGTCTGCTGTGCTATTTGTAGGGGGAAAGGGTGTGACTAATGTATACTACAGTCTCCCTGCCTGACTATATACTCCTGCAGAGTGTATTGTGTGTTTACTTTGTGAAATCATACTGTCGGTCTTCTCTCGGCCGACCTGGTTGCCTCTAATTGAATGTTACCTGTCCCACAGCCTCCTCAGTAAGCAATGTCACACTGTATTAGCTCACACAGCTGCCATGCTAATGGTCCGCGAACACACACAGGGCCCTTGGCCAGAAGAGAGGTGTGTGTGTGTGTGTGTGTGTGTGTGTGTGTGTGTGTGTGTGTGTGTGTGTGCGTGTGTGCGTGTGTGCGTGTGTGCGCGCGTGTGTGCGCGTGTGTGCTTGGGTGTGCGTGCCTGCGTGTGTGTGCCTTCGTGTGTGTGCCTGTGCATGTGTTTGTGCGTTTCAGCAACTATACAACTGACTGCTGACAGTTTGGCCACACACAGCTGAGTCCAGTGGTCATGCAGTTGTCCTAAAAGCTTTAACTCCCTCCCAGTATTCCTGTCCAGGCTGAGAGGAGAGAGAGAGCGAGCTGCTGAAACACACAGATTTGCTCCGGCTGATGGAAGACCGCAATGGAGGAGTCTGTGGTGGCCTGCATTTCCTTTAATATCCTGGCTAATGTACAGAGAGAACACAGGCCAAGCAGAGAACACACGGGAGCTGGCCAACCAACCACCGCACCCCACCTCACTTATGTCATGTTTTCATTTGATCAGGTCTAGATATGGTGAAGTTAGTAGTAAGTCAAATATGAATGAGCTGAAATAGCTGAAAAGGATCATAGTCTTTAATAATGGGCCAGTCTTCAGAAAAAGTACTTTTCCAAAAAGCTTCTCATCCGGCCGTTATATTTCATATACTCTTGTAGTAATCATATAAATGTAACCCTATACACCACTTCACTGTAAAACGGAGGTACACTACCTATCTTCCAAACGATTCCCCACAGTTCATTATGTTAATATGATGTTAATTCCAACGCCCACAGTAGTTTACAGTAAAACTATCACCTCATCCCTCTGACAGTTGGAAGCTGGGTTCACCCTTTGTTCTCTCCCACATCAGCCTGAGATCTGAACCGCCTAGTGATCAGTGGTGATGATGGTGGCCCAATCAGTAGCCCACTAACAGCCTGGAGGTCTCCACCAGAGGTGGTGGAGGAAGGGGTGCAAAGACATGTAGAAAGGAGAAAAGCGGAAAGAGAGAGGTGAAAAAAAGAGGGCCAGAGAGTGAGGAGATGGAGGGAATGGGGGGTGGCCTCGACCACACAAATTAAGCATGGCTTCACGTGTAGGCCTTCATTGCAGGGTTCACAGCAGCTGGAGAAACCACATCTCCTCCCATGTACCCCAGCCAGGGCCGTGGCCAGACGCGAATAAGCATCATCTTTTTTTATAAAACACTCGAAAAAAAGTAAACGGTTGAAAAGGCAGCAGTAAAAAGAGCCTGCATGGGGTTTTGGGCTCCGAGCTGAGGAAGGAAACCGCACGAGGATTACGAGCACACTGGAGCGAGCACTCGCTAGCTCCTTTCCCTCCCTCCCTCTCTTTCTCTCTTTCTCTCCCTCCCTCCTCCCTCCCTCCTCTCCTCCCCCACCTCCTCTCGGAAACCGTTACATTGAGCTGTTAACCCTGTCACCCAGTCAGAACTTCCTGTCTGCAGTACTCCTGCCATGCATGGAACCCATCCAGCCAGCCTCACCTCACTGATGAACAGCCCATCAGACGGAGTACTAGTACAGAACTCCACAGAGAAGTCTCCCTGTCCTCAGTAATATGGTACATGCTGAGTTCACATAGCTCTAAGTCACTGGGATAAGACGTCAGTTCTACGTTGGTTCAATGTCATTTCATTAAAATGACGTGGAAACAACATTGATTCAACCAGTGTGTTCCCAGTGGGTAAGCACTGCTAGCGCTACATTTGGCAAGAGCAGCTGTCACTGACTGGCTGAGTAAGCACACCTGAGGATTGGACTCCGGTGCAAGTGTAATGTACTGAGGCAGCTGCCTCCAATACCACTATGAATGGCAAAGACTGGGAATAATAAACTATGAGATTGTAGTTCTGAACAGGCATAATATTTAGGAGCAGGAGTTTTTCCTAACTACATGACCTGTCCAGAATAAACTATGGGCCCTAGTTATAGCCTGTACAAGAAACTCCTTGCCCTTAATAACAAACTGTTCTAACTCTCATGCTGAGGCTTCCTGCTGACCCTGGTCATGTGACGTGGGTAGCTGGGCTGTGGTGGTTGTGATCGGGGTTCCAGCTCGGCTGGTTGGGTCTGGTTTCTCTCACATGGGAGGAGTACAGCTTGGCTCTGTCCTCCCTCTACTTGACTGTCCACTAAGGTTTCTCTTAACAATAGATACTGTAAATGTTACGGGTGGCGTGTTCTCGTGTCATTCATAACATAATTACACGCTGTCCTTTGGTCATCCTTGGACCGCTGCTATATATATAAATGTATGTGTATGTATTGATTTGTTTGGATCAGAGCCTTTCATACTTTCCTTTGCCTTTTGTCTTCTGACATTTCCCCCAGTTCTGCTGTGTGTTTTTGGTTCTGCTGGCCAGGGTAGATGAAAGAGCCCAGTGGTGTGATGCTGCTGTGTTTTCACCCAGGAGAGAAGAGAAGAGAAGGGACTGGCTCTCTGAGCTTTCCCCTGATGACAGACTCTTATTCTGGGGAGGTTTCTATTCCATGGAGGGTAAACACACACACACACCGTGGTGGAGTGTGAAGGTGTTTACTGCAGAGTAACCCAGAGCAGAGGCAGTGTATACAACACAGCCAGGGTCTGACCACCTACTGCGTACTGCAGAAGCCAGGCAGCCATCCCAGCTGCTACGAATTTGGTGGGGCCTTTGGAATAAAGCTGTTGTCATAGGAAATAAATGCGATTAACGATATGCTTCGGTTGCTGTCATATCCTCTTATTTCTTTTAACTCTGTGTGTGAATGCGTGCGAGTGTGAGTGTGTGGTATTTGTAAGTCTGTACTTTGCGTTTTACGTGAATTTGTTGGCATGTTTATTACCATTTCTAAGCATTTGCATGTCTCTGTGTATGATTGCCACTTCATGTGAGTACACTCTCTTCCCCCTTTAGGATAAACAATGGATTTTATTGTATGACACTAAAACCTACACATGTGAATGACAAACCTGAAAATTGACTACCTCTCTTCAATCTCCACTTGGGTGCAACAGAAGCATTTATATCTAGTCTCCTTCAATCTGGAGAGGGAGAAGGAGGAACAGCTGCAAAGGGCCTTGATTATATCTGCTGATGTGAAGAGGGAGGATGAAGGGGGGGGGGTAAAGGGGTAAGATGAAGGGGAAGAAATAAAAGACAAAGTTTCTGACTGTGAAATGACTGCCAGATTTCTATTTGTAACTCTTGATGTCTCTGCTGCTGCATATGGGATGTGGGATGAGAACTCTGGCGAATCAAAGCCTGTTGGATAGAGATCTCTGGAAGCCCCAGTTAGTAAACAGCACCATAAAAGCGGCTTTCGGGGTGGAGCGTCAAACAAAAACTTGACCGTCTGCCCACCTTCAGTAAAACCACGGCTTCTGCAGGCTCCAGCACTGTGCCTGGCTGAACTCTCTCTGCAGTGGGGTAGTGGTTTCAAGCTCTCCATCCCAAATTCTCATCCCTCACATTTCAATCGCCTCTTTTTTTACTCCCCCCCCCACACACAGATATCATCCTTTTGTTCTTGTCTGTTTATTTGCGCCTGATATGACTCCCTAGCCCTCTCGAGGGTTTGGGTTAAATGCGGGTTGAAGGTATTCAGTTGTACAACTGACTAAGTATCCCACTTTTGCTCTCTTCATCTTCTTCGGTATTGACTAGTGTGAGGCCTGTAGTAGTACCGTGCTAGTCCTGTATCATCTTTCCCATGCACCTCAGAGAGGAGGCACACATCCACACATCGGCCCAACCTCTGAGTCAGCTCTCTCTCTCTGTGGCTGCTTTATTTTTTACACTTTATCAGTGCCAAAGATCATTGCACAGTGTTTTTTTTCTCGTTCAAGGATGTAAGTGTTTGTGACATTGTGGCTGGAGGGGGGCGGAAGTGTTGAGGCCAAACTATTTCATTTTAAACTGCTCAAACGCAGTAGCATTCCAATATACCATTCGCTGAAGAAGATGGGAAACAGTCTGCCTGTGTGCTTTGCAGTGAAGGAGGTTGATGTTGTGTGGAATTTGTGTGTTGTTGTTTTTCACTTCAGTGAGCAAAAGTACCGTACCAGAGAAACACCCTCACCTTCACATGGGTTATGGTGAACAGTCACTCAGTTTGGTAAACTTTTATGTCAAAAATGGTTAACCATTTGGCACATAGCATCGTTAACCAATCGCTTATGTCATTTCACAAAATGAGGATGAATAGAATAAGAAACAAATAATTGGTGTGTAGAGATAATTGGTTTGTAACAGGTTTATTACAAAACACATGTATTTTTACAGGACAGGGAGATTGTAGCTCTACACTAATTCTGTACATATATTTTTCATAAACCTTAATATAATCATAATGGTAACACATTCAGCACTGGTCATTTTAAAAACTTTTTAAAAAACTACCCAGTTTAAAAAGAACAACAGATATTGTGACCCATATACAGTACAGGCAGAATGATACCACCCCGAATCTCCTCTACCACCTCAGCTAAATGTTCACTTTGTCCTAGTCCAATCCCTCAGCTCTCTAAATGTACTGAACAGGCAAAACTCTCTCGGAACAAAGAGCAGTCTGTCTGTGTCTGTCTGCAGACAAAGCAGTGCCCTCTAGTGGTGTCCTATAGCATACCCCTGCAGTGCATGCTGAAGTCTTGATCAACAGCAGTAATGCCTCACGCCTAAGGACAAGAGTTTTTCCTGATCACGAGAGCTAATTTGGGGGCGGAAGGTAGGTAGCCTAGTGGTTAGAGCATTGGGCCAGTAACCAGAAGGTTGCTGGATCAAATCCCCAAGCTGATAAGGTAGAAATCTGTTGAACAAGGTAGTTAACCCACTATTGTCCAGTAGGCTGTCATTGTGAATAAGAATTTGTTCTTAACTGACTTGCCTAGTTAAATAAAGGTTCAATTAAAACTTTGGAAAAACTTGGAAAACCTCTGTGCCCTAGTCATGTAGTCAGGAAAAACTCCTGGTGTTTTGGACGAAAGAGGGTTTTCAAAGCAGGCTATTCCTGCCCCAGTCTGCAGACGGTATATCAGCAGTAAGAATGTATCCCTCTCTCAATGCATCTGATGTGGTTTGACAACCGTGGGTACAGGAAATGTGAAGCTAAGTAAGTATATGTGCAGCAATTTCTAACTTTCTGTCATGATGTCATTCTATAAATATAGATCTTTTGTGGCCAAAGGATAGTTTCATAATAACAGTAATAAGCGGATGGGAATTTACCCAAAACTTCACTTTTTCCAAATGGATATGAAAGTATTTTTGTCATAACAGCAAGAAACAAAACAAAAGTTTTCGGATATATTTTCCCTTCAATTGAAATATTAATAGGTCTGCTTAACTGCGAATTTACAGTAAGGACTCTATTCAATCCATATCGCAGAAGTTCAGCGCTAAAGCCCAATTTAAATTTAAAGGCAAAAAGCCCAATTGAAATTTAAAGGCAATGTTCCTGCGGTGGCGGAGACTGCATTCAAGGTAAAAGCTGTAGGATCAATAGGAAATGACCTTCATATTTCTAGGGCACAATCTGTAAAGTTTCAGCAACACAGATTGAATAGAGCCCGAAGTTTCCTTCTCTCCTTCTCTCTTTCTTTCTCTCTGCTCTTGTTAATAGTTTTAACGTCCCTCTCCACAGTAGGCCTCGTTAACTCCTCCTCTGAACAAATTAGTAGGTGTTAGTAGGCTAGAGGTCAGCGGCTGCTGCTATGGCGATGGGGCTCCAATAACACACAGCACATGTGGCCCTTATCTATCATAAAACAAAAAGGTGACTCTCAAAAGTTCATTACTTTTAATAGTGTCACAATATCAGTCAAACACTGGATGAATACAGTGGCTCACGTTTGAACTTAGTTGCCCCCGAGTTCCTCTGCTGCTGACTGAACTCACAGCTTTTATGATGGATACCCTGCATGTTTTTGTTCAGTCCTGAAAGGCCAGATAAATTGGCCCTCAGTAAAAACATTTCACTGAATGCAGCAGCATTGGGGAAATTTACAGTGATGATTCAGCTGGTTAACCTCTCTGTAGAGAGAGGGGTGAAGGGGTGGGGGAGGCAGTAGAGAGACGGATGGATGGAGGGATGGAGGAAGGCGACTGAGGGATGGGGGGACAGGGAGGGAGGGAGTCTTGAGGCTGGCTTTTACACGTTGAGAAGATACTCTGATCCTAGTCCAATGCCACAGCACAGCCCCCTGATTTACACCTGTGTGCCTTCGCCCCACGTCTCTCTGCTGGGAGATGGATGGAGGAAGGCAGGCGTCTGGCTCTTCTCCACCATATGTTAAAATACACCTCCCATGCAGGGCAGGTGGTTCATCAATGGGAGTATTATTACCTAGCCATTAAAAACAATGATATCTCTTCGAGAAAAGGAGGACAACTTACTTTAAAAAGTAATAACTTCACTGAGTGACACAGAACGTTATAACTGCTTTCATTCATGAATACACTGTATAGGAATAATACTTGCCGTATGCAGTGATCTCAATCGAATGTCCTAGATTTTCGAGAATGTAAAAGACAGAGTGTGTGACTGAGAGAAAACAGAGACCACCGGAAAGGGCACAAATACACTTGTTTATCTTGGTCTGGAACTTCTCGGGTGTGAGTGTAAATTACATGTCGCCCCACATTAAATATGAAACCCAATCGACGGTTAATTATTGATGTCATCACCTCTTATCTAGCGGTACCTTGGGTGGTAGGGAGGGAGGGACGCAATACTACCGAGAGCATCTCCCTGCATTAGGAGTTCCTTGAGGTTAGAGACTCTACCCACGGTGACCACCCTTTTTTTTTTTAGCTTTGTGATTGATGATCGCAGGAAGTTCGTAAAAGAAGATATCCCCCTCCAGAACTGCATCATCTTGGGCAGTGATGGTGGACTGCTGAGTGGACTGCTGAAGTGCTTCTTCAACCACAGCTAAGTCTTTTCTGTGGACCTGAGGACACTCGTGCCGCTGGGAGGATGTGTAACGATTGGTTTGGTTGGAGGGTTGAGGGAGTGTATGTTGGGGTTAGAGTTGGGGATGGGGAGAGTATGGGTTAGACAGGCAGGTTACCCATACTGTTCTCTGAGCCTGTAAGCCACTCCCTCTGCCCCCAATAGTGGTGTGTATGAGGTGGCTTTGGCTTCACAAGTGCTCCCACATTGAACATGTTTAAATTGTACACCCATAATCATGGTAGTGCAGTAATAAAACGATGATACCACTGACAGTGGAGCTCCTTGCCTGGTGGAATTCTGTTTATGGGACTGTTGACCATAATACTTCCTCAACAGGAAATATTATGTCTCGGCTTATTCAAACAACGGACAGCTCAATTGAACGCTCAAGGTCAGTTGCATGCATAACATAAACATGTATTTGAAATAAGTGAGGATGTACAGGTATGTTACCTAACTTTGATTCTATGTGAGACCTGTTTAAGTGATGTATTGAACCCTACCAACCAGGCCTCACAAACAACCTGAGACAGAGATGGAGAGGGAGGCAGTGAGTGAACCAATAAGTGAGCTAACAAAATCTCCAGTATGGGGATAGGGGGCCATAAAAGACTCACTCACAGCGCTATTAGGTCCCCCCGGCGATAATCAATACGGCTTAATAACCTATAATCGCATCTCATCACGTCAGAAGTGATGGTGACTGATGGGCCTGGGCCGGGTGGGCGGCCGGGCTGGTCCTAATGCAGTACTGGCGGTGAGCGACTGTTTATTACTCAATAAGAGCCTCTGGAATCAGACTGATCAGTAATGGATAGGATTCTTTCAACTGGCCTGCCTTGGAGACAGGCAGAGAAATGACATGGAAACAAAACCTAAAAACCCTGGTTCCGTGAAGTGGAGGTGAGGTGGGAAGATGTAGGAGGGTGTTCTAGAGAGAAATTGAATTCAAAGAGCTTGCTTACTGGTCTGTGAAACATGGACTTTGAAAAATAAATGTAAGTTACACTCTCTGCTGGCTGGATGATATGTAGATGTTTTAAATATTTAAAGTCGTGTTACTTATTCAAGGAGGAGTATTTGGTTCTATATGCAGACATTCGGTATAACGTAGCGCTTGGAACTGGCCTTGCCTCTCAATAGAAGGCCATTTCACACTGTTAAAACACTTGAATTCAGAGCTGTGAATGGACCGTTTGCATTCACACATGTTTTCAAACACCAAGGACGACAGATATAAAAAGAGCTTTTTAGCAGCTCTGAAAATATTTTCGGAAACAGAAATAGCCTAGCACTTTTAAAGAAGGACAGTTTTTTTATAACCGGAGTGTGACAGTTCGTATATCTGACTGTTGAAATCTCATTTGAGGAAGAAATGTTTATTTTTTCTCTCAGCCACAACTTAAAACCAAAGAATCTGCTATCCTCCCCGTTTTCTCATCAGACGATTCTCTGTTTCCCCTGGCAGGAGGGGGGTTTGGGGGCCTGATTGACTAAAAGTGGCTGAGGTTTCCTCGGGTCCTGTTTGGGTACTGAGACCATCCTGTGCTCCGCCTGCGACCGGGAGTAACCCTCTGAGACAGAGAGAGACGCTCCGACGTCCGGGTGTCTCTGGCAAAATATTGTTCCTCCGGGGGAGGGGGTTTGTGTATGTACATGGGGGGGGGGGGTCCGAGTGAAGATGGCTAGAGGGTTTGTGGTGCTACCTGTGTGGGCACTGCCCAGGCTGTTTGCCACCCTTTGCCACCACACACACCCTCTTCCGACCTCCCTAGGCCAGTGTCTGCTCATGCCCCATCCACACACCCCAGAGCAGGACCACCCAGCCGGCCAAAGAGCCGTGAGAAGGCCACTTTATGCTGCCAGGCAGCCCAATCCAACCACAGTGGCGCCCCCCTAACACCCATGCAGCCACAGCCCACAAGCTCTCTGTGTTTGTACTGTGTGTGTGTGTGTGTGTGTGTGTGTGTGTGTGTGTGTGTGTGTGTGTGTGTGTGTGTGTGTGTGTGTGTGTGTGTGTGTGTGTGTGTGTGTGTGTGTGTGTGTGTGTGTGTGTGTGTATGTAAGAGTGTTTGTGTGTGTCAAAAGGGAGTGACTCTTGTCTTTCAACTGCTAGCCCACCATTCCCAATCAAAAACTTTCCCCAGGCCTAACCAAACCATAATGAGCTATAGCTGGGTTCAAAAAAATACTACACAATGCAATGTTTCATTATCAGAGGGCCATAGAGGCTCTCATCAACGCTGGCGACCCCTACTGCACGCTATCTGCTGCCTCCACTAGACTGGCTACCACACATTCCTCAGGGCACCAGGTGAGCTTCAGGAGCATGGCGTTAAAACCATGGAAACAAGTTATTTGATTGTCTTCAAGATATGCTATATTTGACTGGCTTACGCTGTCATAATTCATGACAGATGTTGCAGTACACAGTTTAATACTCTTTAAATGTTTTATTTCATATTATAACAGATGTTGCCCCCCCCCCCCTCCCATTTTCTCTAACTTTCTGCTCTCTCTTGGATTGGGACCGTGTGATGACATTTATCCTGTCTGTGGCTGTGCCGGTTGGGAACTGGTTGTGCCGGGGAAAGCAGTGTGACCACTTAGGCTTTGTTCAATCTCTCTGCGCGCCCTCACCCAACCATGATGGGAAATTGCAGGGGACAAATTAGCCACACATAATGGTTAATAATGGTTACAACAATTGACTGGCCACAGACGCCATGGCTTTCCCTTGCTTTGTGTGCGTGTGTGGGTGGGTGCGTGCGTGCAAGCGTGCCCGCCTGGGTGTGTTTGTGCAATCATGCTTGCGTGTGCCCATGCTTGCGATTTGCAGTGTCTGTCCATGCTTGCCTGTGTGTGTCTGTGCACTCACACGAGCATCGATTCTATGTCAATGCGTAATGGATAAGAGGGTTTTCACCACGCAGCCAAAGTGGTTTCCATACCCACTGCGACATTCCCAGGGAGGGAGTAGGAGAGAGGAACTGGAACAGCAGCTCTGCAGGAACATGATTCATTCTCTGTGATGCTTCTCCAACTGAGCCCCCTGCAGTGCCAGAGATTACTTGGAAATTATTTTGACTTTGATTTACTGCCTGATAGTTCAATTGTCGGCTTTGGATCTCTGATCTTTTAATAAGGTTTGTTTTGACACACAGAGAGGTGGTAAGATCGAGTGCTGTGACTCACTCTGTTCAATGACTGCGTTCTCTGTTATCATACACAAACAACACAGATGAAAAGCAAAGATGAGTTCCTGTGTAAGTAATCGTACGATTGACAGATCCTGCACGGGCTGTTGCAGTACATATGTAGGATCTTAATTTGTTCACCCTGTTGCAGGAGAACTTTCCTGCAATGCAGCACATGTTTATCTTGTAGTGTATTTGAGGTATAATAAAGCTTTTGAAATAATCCACATAAAAATGCCCATTTCCTGTTGCTGCAGGATTATTTTCCTGCTGAAGCAAACTGGTTCGGATTAAGATCCCACATCTGTACACACTGAATTAACCTAATCAGATATTGATACAGAGGGTTAAAGTTATGTAAGAGAGAGAGGAAGTAATAAAATAAGAGATAGTTACAGACAGGGTAGGGAGAGAGACAGAGGGAGAGAAATAAACTCTGACAGCGCACTATGAAACATGTCTGGGAGAGAAACAGAGGTGTCGCCATAGCGCCGGCGCTCTCCAGGATGATGAAACGGCCAATGCTGAGCCATTTATTCATGGCACCTCCTATTTGTTTTTCTTTCCCGGCGTCTGATTGGCTAGCGGAGGCAAGCGGCAAGTGAGCTGCCTGCTTCCCTTCCTGGGCCGATGACAGATTTAAAGGATAGTTCCGTATCCCCCTTGTTACAAATAACTTCCTATGACATGTTTGGGCAAGCTGACAATGTTTTGAGTGAAAACAGCTGGTCGGGATACAAGCTTTCAACCCCTGGGGTGGGCTACTTCTTCAATTGCTGTTTTATCCCTCAAAAGAGAGACAGAGTGAGGGAGAGAGGGGCCGAGCAGGGCTGGATTAAGGACTTTTGCCATCTTTGTGACAGAGAAGCGCCAGAAATATAACCGGCTGGACTGTTGCCGATTGGCTTTGTGGTGAGGAGTAGGCTACCAGAGCTTTGTACCCCACCCCCCCCAACACACACACACACACACACACACACACACACACACACACACACAATTAAGTCAGGGGATTGAAAGACATGGTGAGGTGTGTCATTGTTAACTCAGACAGGGAGGAATGCATAAGCAGATTTTCAGATTCTCTGGCTGTATCCATTACTGAGGCGTGAATCATGTATTTATAAGCTGTTTCAGCTTGATGCATGTGCCTCTTGTTATGGACAGACAAGAGCTATGTCTACAGTATTACCCTCCAGGTCAAGTCCTCTCTCTCTCTTCCTCTGCACCTCACTCCCTCCCTCTTTCCTCCTCCCTCTATCTCCCGCCCTCCCTCTTTTTCCCGCCCTCCCTCTTTCTCCCTCCTGCTTTCTCTCTCCCTTCCTCCATCCCTCTCTCCCAGCGGTCCTGAGGGGCGAGTCTCAGTGATCAGTCCCGTTGCTATTGGAGTGTTCTTCTCAATCGCCTAATCAGAGGAGATGGTGAAATCAATGGTCTGGATTGTAACAGGAATTTGAAATGAATATCCAACTGAATCAATGTGTTCTTGTGTGGGATGAGGGGCTGAGCTTTGACCTTCCTCAGGACAACACTCTCAGCGGCCTGTATTGGATCACTTTTGGGAAATGGTGTGGGAGAGGGAAGCACTGAGAGAGGTATTAGTAAGAAATAGAGGTTTCAAGGAGTGAGGCACAAAGTCAGCCACTTGAAATAGAGTACTAAAACTACCATTCGGTCAGCTGAAATTAGACCACCTCTCCAAGGCTAACTGATACTATCAATCACATACTGTACACCATTATGAAGGCTTGGATGAATTCACCCTTCTGTGGGGTTCCTCTTCCATGTGGTTAAAGAGAACCAAAGAGGAGATGGGAGAGCCAAGAGAAAGCAGAAGCAGAATAGGAGAGGAACACAAGCTAGGTTTCCATCCAATTGGTGATAGATTTTCATTAGAATATTCAAAAATCTGCATGAAAAGAATATGCAACATTTTCCCACCAGAGATGTGTTTCCATCAAATTGACTTGTTGAGGATAGAAGGCTGTGTGTGATGACGTAGTGCACATAAAAATATACTGAACAAAAATATAAACTCACTCTAAAATGTGCAGTTTTGTCACACAACAGAACGCCACAGATGTCTCAAGTTTTGAGGGAGCGTGCAATTAACATGCTGACTGCAGGAATGTCCACCAGAGCTGTTGCCAGAGACTTGGATGCCGCCTCCAATGCATTTTTAGAGAACATTGCAGTATGTCAAACCAGCCTCACAACCAAAGACATGTAACCCGCCAGCCAAAGACCTCCACATCCGGCTTCTTCACCTGCGGGATCGTCTGAGAACAGCAAACCGGATAGCTGATGAAACTGTGGGTTTACACAACCAAAGAATTTCTGCACAAACTGTCAGAAACCGTCTGAGGATTACTCATCTGCGTGCTCGTTGTCCTCACCATGGTCTTGACCTGAAAGCAGTTCGGCGTCGTAACCGACATCAGTGGGAAAATGCTCACCTTCGATGGCCACTGGCATGCTGGACAAGTGTGCTCTTCACAGATGAATCCCGGTTTCAACTGTACAGGGCAGATGGCAGAAGCATGTATGGTGTCATGTGGGAGAGAGGTTTTCTGATGTCAACGTTGTGAACAGAGTTCCCTGTGGCGACGGTGGGGTTATGTTATGGGCAGGCATAAGATACGGACGACCCAATTGCATTTTATCAATGGCATGTATTTGAATGTACAGAGATACTGTGACAAGATCCAGAGGCCCATTGTAGTGCCATTCATCTACTGCCATCACCTCATGTTTCATCATAACGCACGGCACAAGGATCTGGACACTTCCTGGAAGTGGACTGCATACTCACCAGACATGTCACCCATTGAGCATGTTTGGGATGCTCTGGATCTTCGCACAGCCATCGAAGAGGAGTGGGACAACATTCTACAGGCCATAATCAACAGTCTGGTCAACTTTATGTGAAGGAGATGTGTTGCGCTGCATGAGGCAAATAATGGTCACACCAGATACTGACTGGTTTTCTGATCCATGCCCCTACCTTTTTTTAAAGGTATCTGTGACCAGCATATGCATATCTGTATTCCCAGTCATGTGAAATCTATAGATTAGGACCAAATGAATGTATTTCAATTGACTGATTTCCATATATGAACTGTAACCCAGTCAAATCTTTGAAATTGCTGCATGTTGTTTTTGCAGTGTAACTTTTGCGGTTAAATTCCCATGTAACGAATAAAACATTAATCAAATGGGTTTCCATTGCATTTTAACTCTACTGATGGTTTTCTCACTAAGAAATTTGCATTATATAGCAAATGTGCCCACTCTGGTATTGGCATTTGCACTCTAGCCAACAGCTGGCAGATATGCGGGTATAGTCTACATGATGAGATTATAATGGACAAAAGAGAGAGATTACTTTTATTTGTTCAAACGGCAGCCAAGCATCGATCATCATGTCTCCAGAATAAGACCCTCAATATTTAAAGGAGCATCAAGCTCATCACTTTGCACTTTCACCCCCCTGTGAAGTGCATCATCATTTATTTCATCTGTAGCCTAATAAACTGCATGGTTTCCCGAGTCGTAATGGGGGGACCACACACCATATCATTGTGTGACTCCAAATTTACTTCGATATGTTGGTTATTATATCAATATTTGCGCATAAAGGCATTTCCTCCACCATTTCTCGCATAATTCAATTTATCAACGTATAAAGATCCCACCATTATAGAACAAGCAAATTATCTGTCGCCATTTATCAAATTGTACTTAAAATTCCTGTTTCCATCACAGCTGTTGAGATTTTTTTTATACCGTATGACTTTACTCGCATAAAAACTGTGGATGGAAATGTGGTTATTGACACAATGTTGGAGAGGAGAGCAGTTAAGACAGATGGATGGGAGAAAAGTGTAACAACTGGCAATTGGAGAGGTAAGGCGCACACACAGGGAAGAGGGGAGATGGGGGAAGAGGGGAGTTAGATAGGGGAGGCAGGAGAGGTGGGGAGAAGAGACTTTGAGGAGGAGGTAGGAGAGGTGGGGAGATGAAGAGACTTGGAAGAGGCAGGAGAGGTGGGGAGATGAAGAGACTTGGAAGAGGCAGGAGAGGTGGGGAGATGAAGAGACTTGGAAGAGGCAGGAGAGGTGGGGAGATGAAGAGACTTGGAAGAGGCAGGAGAGGTGGGGAGATGAAGAGACTTGGAAGAGGCAGGAGAGGTGGGGAGATGAAGAGACTTGGAAGAGGCAGGAGAGGTGGGGAGATGAAGAGACTTGGAAGAGGCAGGAGAGGTGGGGAGATGAAGAGACTTGGAAGAGGCAGGAGAGGTGGGGAGATGAAGAGACTTGGAAGGGGCAGGAGAGGTGGGGAGATGAAGAGACTTGGAAGAGGCAGGAGAGGTGGGGAGATGAAGAGACTTGGAGGAGGCAGGAGAGGTGGGGAGATGAAGAGACTTGGAAGGGGCAGGAGAGGTGGGGAGATGAAGAGACTTGGAAGAGGCAGGAGAGGTGGGGAGATGAAGAGACTTGGAAGAGGCAGGAGAGGTGGGGAGAAGAGACTTGGAAGAGGCAGGAGAGGTGAAGGGGGGGCTTGGGGAGTGATGGCACTCTTTGTCTCTGGAAGGAATCTGAGAGGTTTGGAGAGATTGCTCCAAGAAAGAGGGGGGACAGACAGGGTAAAGGGGCCAGTCAAAAGTTTGGACAAGGTTTTTTTTTCTTTCTATTTTCTACATTGTAGAATAATAGTGAAGACATCAAAACGATGAAATAACATATATGGAATCATGTAGTAATCAAAAAAGTGTTAAACAAATCAAAATGTTATTTATATTTGAGATTCTTCAAAGTAGCCAGCCTTTGCCTTGATGACCGCTTTGAACACACTTGGCATTCTCTCAACCAGCTTCATGAGGATGCATGGAATGCATTTAATTTAAAAGGTGCTGTCACGACTTCCGCCGAAGTCGGTCCCTCTCCTTGTTCGGGCGGCGTTCGGCGGTTGACGTCACCGGTCTTTTAGCCATTGCTGATCCACTTTTCATTTTCCATTTATTTTGTCTTTGTTTTCTACACACCTGGTTTCTACTCCGCAATTACATGTTCATTATTTAACCCTCTGTTTCCCACATGTTAGTGTGCGTGTTTATTGATTTGTTCTTGGCGGTACTTGTCGGCTGGTTATGTTTGCTGGGTTATGTATTTACGCCTGTTATTTTTGAGTTACCAGTATTTCTCCACACTTTGAGTATTGTCTGTATACTGGTGCTGTCGTGGAATTAAATACCTTGTAAACTCATTTCTGCTCTCCTGCACCTGATTCACTGCACCAGTTAACCACCGCCTGACAGGTGTGCCTTGTTAATTTGCGGAATTTCTTTCCTTCTTAATGCATTTGAGCAAATCAGTTGTGTTGTGACAAGGTAGGAGTGGTATACAGAAGATAGCCCTATTTGGTAAAAGACCAAGTCCATATTATGGCAAGAGAAATAAGCAAAGAGAAACGACAGTCCATCATTACTTTAAGACATGAAGGTCACTCAATCCGGAACACTTCAAGAACTTTGAAAGTTTCTTCAAGTGCAGTCGCAAAAACCATCGAGCGCTATGATGAAACTGGCTCTCATGAGGACCGCCACAGGAATGGAGGATAAGTTCATTAGAGTTACCAGCCTCAGAAATTCCAGCCCAAATAAATGCCTCACAGAGTTCAAGTAATGGACACATCTCAACATCAACTGTTGCTGCAAAGAAACCACTACTGGAGGAAACCAATAATGAGAAGAGACTTGCTTGTGTCTTTGTTCTCCGCATGTGTGGTTCCCACCATGAAGCACGGAGGAGGAGGTGTGATGGTGTGGGGGTGCTTTTCTAGTGACACTGTTAGTGATTTATTTAGAATTCAAGACATACTTAACCAGCCTGGCTACCACAGCATTCTGCAGCGATACGCCATCCCATGGTTTGCGCTTAGTGGGACTGTCATTTGTTTTTCAACAGGACAATGACCCAAAACACACCTCCAGGCTGAGTAAGGGCTATTTGACCAATAAGGAGAGTGATTCCGTGCTCCATCAGATGACCTGGCCTCCACAATCACCCTATTGAGGTGGTTCTGGATGAGTTGGACTGCAGCGTGAAGGAAATGCAGCCAACAAATGCTCAGCATATGTGGGAACTCTTTCAAGACTGTCGGAAAAGCATTCCAGGTTAAGCTGGTTGAGAGAATGCCAAGAGTGTGCAAAGTGGCCTTCAAGGCAAAGGGTGGTTACTTTGAAGAATATAAAATATATTTTGATTTTGCAATACACTTTTTTTGTTATTTCATAGTTTTGATGTCTTCACTATTATTCTACAATGTCGAAAATAGTAAAAAAATAAGAAAAACCCTCAAATGAGTACGTGAGTACAAACTTTTGATTGGTACTGTATAACCAACATACAATGTAGGGCCTTTATTTGAAAGGCAGAACTGAAAGCAGGCTTCAATAGCCAGGAATAGATCCTGTATAACAGTCATAAGAAGAAGGTTATTTTACAAAGGCAGAGTGAACATCGTGTTTTTCCTTCTGATGTAGATAATGAATCTAGCTGGGTAAAAACACTACATGACAAAGTTGCTCTGTCACCTCAGCACGAGTCGAGCAGTGCTGGCTTAGCTGAAGCTCCTCTTATTTCTTTATCAGGACCGGAGACGGGCTGAGCGCTTTCCTAGAATCTTTCAAGCTCTGGCGGGCTCAACGGCTCATCCATCACCAGAGCAGCTTCATGGGTTTTTCATTTACGTCAGGAGTCAGACATCAGACCACAGCCCCATTGAGTTTCAACATTCGTGTCCCAACACCTGTCAGTCACCTCACATAAACACAACGGCAGTGCCTCTCTCGCTCTCTCTCTCTCTTTCTCTCTTTCTCTCTCACTTTTCTCCTTATTTTATGAGGAGTGAATTGGTTTTTTAAATTGTGACGTGATCTCGGGGTCAGGACTGCAAATCAAACACGTTCCTGCACTCACCCAGACAAAAGGAGAGAGAACACACTGCCCTTCCAAAATGACACTGTGTGTGTGTGTGCGTGTGTGTGTGTGTGTGTGTGTGTGTGTGTGTGTGCGCGCGCGTGCGTGCGTGCACATACGAATGCTTGTGCACACTTGCTTTCATTCTCCTCCAGGCAGCTCCACGTCCAATCCATGATTGTCCATTTATGGAGAATATAGCTCCCTTATGATAATGTCAATTAAAACCAAACCCTGTCACATCAAACAGGCGAGATTACGGCTTTCTCCTTTCCTACAATTAAAAAACATTGGCTGCAACATTACACAGTGAAGGAAAACTTTTCTGAATTGGCCATAAACAATATCAGATTCCTGCTATTACATCATTTTCCCACAGTCATGGACGGCAGTGTGTCATTTTGGAGTGCCCATTCAGGGGCTAATGTTGTTGACAGATTTACTTTTGGAAGAGATCTGATACCCTGATCTTTTTTTTCTCCGTCTTTTCAGGCCATTTGAAAGTGGTTCTGGCACAACAGAGCATCATTCCACAAACATTTACTCTAATATGAATCTGATGACTCAGGGCAATTTAGCCTTATTTCAAAGTTAGCTGAAACTATTGTGCGGGCGTGTGGCTTGGCCATGACTAGAGCCATGTTCTGACAGCCTCTATGGACCCCCTCCACCTTCTTTACCAAAGCTACAACACATAGGAGAGAGTGGGGTAAGTTAAGACAAAGGGGTAAGTTGAGTCACCCTTGTTTTTAGGAAACCATACACAACATTTCTAATTTGACCAAATATTCAGGAAGATGTCATCATTTCATGGAATCTGTAGGAAGAAACCACATAGAAAAAGCGGTAAGCAAGTTATGTCCAAAAAAGTCAAATGAATGTATTATGTTAGAGGTTTCATGATGCTTGTATCTAACCCAAAGTATATAATTTTAAGATTGTTTATACATCAGTTGGGGTCTCTATAAGCTTCAATATGAGGTCCTAAACCTAGCATGAAAGTGCATCCTTGCAGCTCTGTAGGCTAATACAGCTGCTTTTACACCTGCATTGTTTGCTGTTTGGGGTTTTAGGCTGGGTTTCTGTACAGCACTTTGAGATATCAGCTGATGTACGAAGGGCTATATAAATAAATTTGATTTGATTTGATTAATATAGTCCAAATGTTTGCCATGGGGTGAGTTGAGCCCATGGCAAGCTGAGCAAAGTCTTTCCTTAACATGCGTAATGCAAGGCATTATCACTGGGATATGAGGTAACAACAGGGCCTGGCCTAAATTAAAAGTGTTGTTAAAAAGTACAAAGTGTTTGTTACGTGTTAAGCCTGTGTTAAAATAAGCTTAAAAATGATTAAAAAGACTTTACTCAAATCAAATGTATTTATAAAGCTCTTTTTACATCAG
The DNA here is from genome assembly GCF_034236695.1 of Oncorhynchus nerka. Taxonomy (NCBI): domain Eukaryota; kingdom Metazoa; phylum Chordata; class Actinopteri; order Salmoniformes; family Salmonidae; genus Oncorhynchus; species Oncorhynchus nerka. The sequence continues at coordinate 57,229,857 of NC_088407.1, forward strand.
CTGATGTCACAAAGTGCGTGTAAAGAAACCCATCCTTAAACCCCAAACAGCAAGCAATGCAGATGTAGAAGCACGGTGGCTATGAAAAACTCCCTAAAAAGGCAGGAACCTAGGAAGAAACCTAGAGAGGAACCAGGCTCTGAATGGTAGCCAGTCCTCTTCTGGCTGTGCCGGGTGGAGATTATAAGAGTACATGGCCATAGATGACCAGCAAGGTCAAATAATAATCACAGTGGTTGTAGAGGGTGCAACAGGTCAGCACCTCAGGAGTAAATGTCAGTTGGCTTTTCATAGCCAAGCATTCAGAGTTAGAGAGACAGCAGGTGTGGTAGAGAAGGAGAGAGAGAGGGAGAGATAGAGCGTCGGCAACAGTAGGTCCGGGACAAGGTAGCACGTCCATTGAACAGGTCAGGGTTCCATCGTCACAGGCAAAACAGCAGAAAATGGATCAGCAGCACAACCAGGTGGACTGGGGATGGGGACAGCCAGGAGTCATCAGGCCAGGTAGTCCTGAGGCATGGTCCCAAGGCTCAACAGACCACCAACTTACTACCCTGAGACAAGACTGAATATAGCCCACGAAAGATCTCCTCCACCGCACGAGCCTGAGGGGGGCGCAAAACCAGACAGGAAGATTATGTCAATGAATCAACCCACTCAAGGCAATTATAGTGGGAAAATTGTGCCAAGAGTTATGTTTTAAAAACTGTAATGTTTGCATGAACGCTGATTATTTCCAGGAATACACAACGTCCTGAAATATACAGTTGAAGTCGGAAGTTTACATACACCTTAGCCAAATACATTTAAACTCAGTTTTTCACAATTCCTGACATTTAATCCAAGTAAAAAATCCCTGTCTTAGGTCAGTTAGGTTCACAACTTTATTTTAAGAATGTGAAATGTCAGAATAATAGTAGAGAGAATGATTTATTTCAGCTTTCATTTTTTTCACCACATTCCCAGTGGTTCAGAAAATTACATGCACTCAATTAGTATTTGGTAGCATTGCCTTTAAATTGTTTAACTTGTGTCAAATGTTTCAGATAGCCTTCCACAACCGTCCCACAATAAATTGGCTGAATTTTGGCCCATTCCTCGTGACAGAGCAGGTGTAACTGAGTCAGGTTTGTAGGTCTTCTTGCTCGCACATGCTTTTTCAGTTCGCCCACATATTTTCTACAGGATTGGGGACAGGGCTTTGTGAGGCCACTCCAATACCTTGACTTTGTTGTCCTTAAGCAATTTTGCCACAACTTTGGAAGTATGCTAGGGGCCATTTGGAAGACCCATTTGCGACCAAGCTTTAACTTCCTGACTGGTGTCTTGAGATGTTGCTTCAACATATCCACATCATTTTCCTGCCTCCTGATGCCATCTATTTTGTGAAGTGCACCAGTCCCTCCTGCAGCAAAGCACCCCCACAACATGATGCTGCCACCCCCGTGCTTCACGGTAGTGTTCTTCGGCTTGCAAGCCTCCCCCTTTTTCCTCCAAACATAACGATGGTCATTATGGCAAACAGTTCTGTTTGTGTTTCATCAGACCAGAGGACATTTCTCCAAAAAGTACAATCTTTGTCCCCATGTGCAGTTGCAAACCGTAGTCTGACTTTTTATGGCAGTTTTGGAGCAGTGGCTTCTTCCTTTCTGAGCGTCCTTTCAGGACTCGTTTTACTGTGGATAGAGATACTTTTGTACCTGTTTCCTCCAGCATCTACACAAGGTCCTTTACTGTTGTTCTGGGATTGATTTTCACTTTTCGCACCAAAATACATTCATCTCTAGGAGACAGAACGCGTCTCCTTCCTGAAATGTATGACTGCTGCGTGGTCCCATGGTGTTTATATTTGCATACTATTGTTCATACAGGTGAACGTGATACCTTCAGGCATTTGGAAATTGCTCCCAAGGATGAGGGTCTGAGGTCTTTGCTGATTTCTTTTGATTTCCCCATGATGTCAAGCAAAGAGGCACTGAGTTTGAAGGTAGGCCTTGAAATACATCCACAGGTACACCTCCAATTGACTCAAATGATGTCATTTTCTGGACACAGTCAACTTTGTGTATGTAAACTTCTGACCCATTGGAATTGTGATACAGTGAATTATAAGTGAAACAATCTGTCTGTAAACAATTGTTGGAAAAATTACTTGTGTCATGCACAACGTAGATGTCCTCCAAAGTAGATGTTTTTTTTTAAACTTCCGGCACTCTCCTCAACCTGAACTACAGTAGAACCGATATAGAGCTGCTGTAATTTATGTTCTAATATCAACCACAGCTCCCAACTCATTAAACAAGAACAGGCATGATTCCTGCCTGATTATCTAGGCAGCTAGCTTTCATGTTGGTTTTAATGTTGTTGACTTGGCTAAGAGGAGAGTAGGCTTCTGTGAGAATGTTCGATCTGTGATAAAGCTTTATTTGTATATAAACACTGTCTGCGGCACGTTCGTGTCTACACTACTACACTATGCTGATTCAAACCATGCACAAGGGAGAGGTGTGTTTGTATGCATGTGTTTATTTCCTGTTATTCCTCTATAAATAGTGATGAAATAATGGGTTGTTGGGAAATGGCAAAGCAAGTATTGATGACTCAGACTCCCTTATTTGGATGATTTATTTGTTTTCCTTGATCTATTCTCTGCATTTTGGGCCAAGAAGTTCCCATGTTTCTGAAGAGCCCTACTGTTCACTTTTACACTTCACTCCTCTCTCTCATTCCTGCCCTCTCTACCCTAGTACCTCCAGTCAGGAAGGTTGTGAAACACTCTGCCTGTTTCCTTTGAGTCGCATCTGTGAGCTCCTCAAAAAAACAGCAACAAAGATAGTAAGGTTTATGAAAAGGAACTTGCTCAGCGTATGTGTTTCGGTTATGTTCTCTTTTTTTACCCCAAACATTCCCATTGAACCTTTCATTCTGTTGAAGTAAGTGACTTCTCTCTCAGTTACTGTCTGTCTGCCTGCCCCCCCCCCCTGCCCCTGTTTCTCTCTCTCTCTCTCTCTTTACTTTCTCTTTTTCATGCCCTCTCTCCCTCCTCCGTCAAGGTGTTTACATAATGATCTTATTGAATTTGTTACTGAAGTCTTATATCCCTCCGCTCTGGGTAAATACAATTATATCTCTTTAATAAAACAATATTGTAAAATGTATATGATAATTAAACCAATTAAGAGCTTGAGTTATTGCCACTTCGGGCATGCCATTGAACAACCAAGACATTTGAAAAGCGGTGTTTTGAAGCTCTGTCATTTGTCATGCACTTGAGCCCAATCCTTGGGCTCCTGGAAGCATTAGGAACCCTGTGGAACCCTGTGTTTCATAAATAGACACAGGGTTCCTTTTTTCCTGAAGCTTCACTTCTTGTCACTTATTCAACCGTCTTGAACATCACCCAAATGTGTTGATCATATGCATGGTCATACAGTGCCTTTGGAAAGTATTCGGACCCCTTGACTTTTTCCACATTTTCCTACGTTACATTCTAAAGTACTTTTTTTTTAAACGCACACACACAATACCCCATAATGGGACGAACTGAAAGCACGGATATCCTACCAACGGGACATTAAAAACTGTAATATTTTTTGCTTCACCGAGTCGTGGCTGAACGACACATTAAGAACAGACAGCTGGCGGGTTATACACTCTATCAGCAGGACAGAACAGCAGCCTCTGGTAAGACACGGGGCAGGGTCAATTGCATATTTGTAAACAATAGCTGGTGCACGATATCTAAGGAAATCTCAAGGTTTTGCTTGCCTGAAGTAGAGTATCTCATTATAAGCTGTAGACCACACTATCTACCTAGAGAGATTTCATTTGTATTGTTCATAGCTGTCTACATTCCACCACAGACCGAGGCTGGCACTAATACCGCACTCAATGAGCTGTATTCCGTCATAAGCAGGAAAACGATCATCCAGAGGACGCTGGGACTTTAATGCAGGGAAACTTAAATCAGTTTTACCTCATTTCTATCAGCATGTTAAATGTGCAACCAGAGAGAAATAAATTCTATACCACCGTTACTCCACACACAGAGACGAGTACAAAGCTCTCCCTCGCCCTCCATTTGGCAAATCTGACCATTACTCTATCCTCCTGGTTCCTGCTTACAAGCAAAAATTAAAGCAGGAAGCACCAGTGACTCTGTCTGTAAAAAAGTGGTCAGGTGAAGCAGATGCTAAACTACAGGACTGTTTTGCTAGCACAGACTGGAATATGATCCGGGATTCTTCCGATGGCATTGAGGAGTACATCACATCAGTCACTGGCTTCATCAATAAGTGCATCGAGGACGTCGTCTCCACAGTGACTGTACGTACATACTAGAGGTCGACCGATTAATCGGAATGGTTGATTAATTAGGGCCGATTTCAAGTTTTCAAATCAATCGGAAATCGGTATTGTTTTTATTTTTTTTACACCTTAATTTAATCTTTATTTAAGTCAGTTAAGAACACATTCTTATTTTCAATGACGGCCTAGGAACGGTGGGTTAACTGCCTCGTTCAGGGGCAGAATGACAGCTTTTCACATTGTCGTCTCGGGGTATCCAATCTTGCAACCGTACAGTTAACTAGTCCAACGCAATAATGACCTGCTACGCGAATGCAGTAAGCCAAGGTAAGTTGCTAGCTAGCATTACACTTATCTTATAAAAAATAATCAATCAATCATAATCACTAGTTAACTACACATGGTTGATGATATTACTAGATATTATCTAGCGTGTCCTGTATTGCATATAATCTGACTGAGCATACAAGTATCTAAGAATCTGACTCAGCGGTGGAATGCAGAAGCAGGCGCGTAAACATTCATTCAAACAGCACCTTCGTGCATTTTGCCAGCAGCTCTTTATTGTGCGTCAAGCATTGGGCTGTTTATGACTTCAAGCCCATCAACTTCCGAGATGAGGCTGGTGTAACCGAAGTGAAATGGCTGGCTAGTTAGCATCTCAAACGTCACTCGCTCTGAGCCTTGGAGTGGTTGTTTCCCTTGCTCCGCATGGGTAACGCGGCTTCGAGGGTGGCTATTGTTGTTGTGTTCCTGGTCCGAGCCCAGGGAGGAGCGAGGAGAGGGACGGAAGCTATACTGTTACACTGGCAATACTAAAGTGCCTATAAGAACATCCAATAGTCAAAGGTTAATGAAATACAAATGGTATAGAGGTAAATAGCCCTATAATTCCTATAATAACTACAATTTAAAACTTCTTACCTGGGAATATTAAAGACTCAGGTTAAAAGGAACCACCAGCTTTCAAATGTTCTCATGTTCTGAGCAAGGAACTTAAACGTTAGCTTTCTTAGATGGCACATATTGTACTTTTACTTTCTTCCTCAACACTTTGTTTTTTCATTATTTAAACCAAATTGAACATGTTTCATTATTTATTTGAGGCTAAATTGATTTTATTGATGTATTATATTAAGTTAAAATAAGTGTTCATTCAGTATTGTTGTAATTGTCATTATTACAAATAAATATAATAAAACAAATCGGCCGATTAATCGGTATCGGCTTTTGGGGGGGGGGGGGGGGCCCTCCAATAATCGGTACCGGTATCGGCGTTGAAAAATCATAATCGGTCTACCTTCAGTACATACCCCAACCAGAAGCCATGGATTACAGGCAACATTCGCACTGAGCTAAAGGGTAGAGCTGCCGCTTTCAAGGAGCGGGACTCTAACCCGGAAGCTTATAAGAAATCCTGCTATGCCCTTCCGCTACGAACCATCAAACAGGCAAAGCATCAATACAGGACTAAGATCGAATCATACTACACCGGCTCGGACGCTCGTCAGATGTGGCGGGGCTTGCAAACTATTACAGACTACAAAGGGGAGCACAGCCTAGAGCTGCCCAGTGACACAAGCCTACCAGACAAGCTAAATGACTTCTATGCTCACTTTGAGGCAACATGAGGTAACTGAAACATGCATGAGAGCATCAGCTGTTCCGGACGACTGTGTGATCACGCTCTCCGCAGCCGATCTGAGAAAGACCTTTAAACAGATCAACATTCACAAGGCCACTGGGCCAGACAGATTACCAGGACGTGTACTCCGAGCATGCGCTGCCCAACTGGCAAGTGTCTTTACTGACATTTTCAACCTCTCCCTGATCGAGTTTGTAATACCAACATGTCTCAAGCAGACCACCATAGTCCCTGTGCCCAAGAACACTAAGGTAACCTGCCTAAATGACTACCAACCCGTAGCACTCATGTTTGTAGCAAATGAAATGCTTTGAAAGACTGGTCATGGCTCACATCAACACCATTATCCCAGAAACCCTAGACCCACTCCAATTTGCATACAGCATCAACAGATCCGGCAGGTAGCCTAGTGGTTAGAGCTTTGGGCCAGTAACTGAAAGGTTGCTAGATCGAATCCCCGAGCTGACAAGGTAAAAATCCGTTGTTCTGCCCCTGAACAAGGCAGTTAACCCACTGTTCCTAGGCCACCATTGTAAATAAGAATTTGCCTAGATACTTGCCTAGATAAATAAAGGAAAAGCAATTATCCACAGATGATGCAATCTCTATTGCACTCCACACTGCCCTTTCCCACCTGGACAAAAGGAACACATATGTAAAAATGTTATTCCTTGACTACAGCTCAGCATTCAACACCATAGTGCCTCAAAGCTCATCACTAAGCTAAGGACCCGGGGACAAAACACCTCCCTCTGCAACTGGATCCTGGACTTCCTGACGGGCTGCCCCCAGGTGGTAAGGGTAGATAACAACACATCCGCCACGCTGATCCTCAAGGGGTGCGTGCTCAGTCCCCTCCTGTACTCCCTGTTCACTCATGATTGCACGACCAGGCACGACTCCAACACCATCATTAAGATGATGCTCATGACACAACAGTGGTAGGTAGGCCTGATCGGAGACAGCCTATAGAGAGGCGGTCACAGACCTGACCGTGTGGTGCAAGGACAACAACCTCTCCCTCAACATGATCAAGACAAAGGAGATGATTCTGAACTACAGGAAACGGAGGACTGAGCACGTCCCCATTCTCAACGACGGGGCTGTAGAGGAGCAGGTTGAGAGCTTCAAGTTCCTTGGCGTCCACATCACCAACAAACTAACATGGTCCAAGCACACAAAGACAGTTGTGAAGAGGGCACGACAAAACCTATTCCCCCTCAGGAAACTGAAAAGATTTGGCATGGGTCCTCAGATCCTCAAAAGGTTTTACAGCTGCACCATCGAGAGCATCCTGACGGGTTGCATCATTGCCCGGTATGGCAATTGCACGGCCTCTGATCGCAAGGCACTACAGAGGGTAGTGCGTACGGCCCAGTACATCACCAGGGCCAAGCTTCCTGCATCTAGGACCTGTATACCAGGTGGTGTCAGAGGAAGGCCCTAAAAATTGTTAAAGACTCCAGCCACCCTAGTCATAGACTGTTCTTTCTGCTACCGCAGGGCAAGCGGTACCAGAGCGCCAAGTCTAAGAGGCTTCTAAACAGCTTCTACCCCCAAGCCATAAGACTCCTGAACAGCTAATCAAATGGCTACCTAGCCAATTTTCATTCATTCAATCATTCATTCAAATGTATTTATAAAGCCCTTTTTACATCAGCCGATGTCACAAAGTACTGTATAGAAACCCATCCTAAAACCCCAAACAGCAAGCAATGCAGATGTAGAAGCACGATGGCTAAGAAAAACTCCCTAGAAAGGCCGGAACCGAGGAAGAAACCTAGAGAGGAACCAGGCTCTGAGGAGTGGCCAATAACAGAACAAGATGTTCAAATGTTCATAGATGACCAGCAGGGTTTTAGAGGGTGCAACAGGTCAGCACCTCAGGAGTAAATGTTAGCTGGCTTTTCATAGCCGATCATTCAGAGTTAGAGACAGCAGGTGTGATAGCGAGAGAGTCCAATACAACAGGTATGGGACAAGTTAGCACGTCCAATGAACAGGTCAGGGTTCCATAGCCGCAGGCAGAACAGTTGAAACTGGAGCAGCAGCATGACCAGGTGGACTGGGGACGGCAAGAAGTCAACAGGCCAGGTAGTCTTGAGGTATGGTCCTAGGGTTCAGGTCCTCCGAGAGAAAGAGAGAGAGAAAAAGAGAAAGAGAGAGAAGGCAAAAGAGAGAAAAAGAAAGAGAGAGAATGAGAGGAAGCATACTTAAATTCACACAGGACACCGGATAAGACTGGAGAAATACTCCAGATGTAACAGATTGACCCTAGCGCCCCTGACACATAAAGTATTGCAGCATAAATACTGGAGGCTGAGACAAGAGAAGTCGGGAGACACTGTGTCCCTGTTTGACGATACCCCCGGGCAGGGCTAAACAGGCAGGATATAACCCCACCCATTTTGCCAAAGCACAGCCCCAACACCACTAGAGGTATATCTTCAACCACCAACCTAGTACCCTGAGACAAGGGTGAGTATAGCCCATTAAGATCTCCCCTACGGCACAAACCCGAGGGGGGCACCAACCCGGACAGGAAGATTACTCAAGTGACACAACCCTCCTAGGTACGGCATGGAAGAGCAGTGGAGAATCCCAGTGGAGAGAGGGGAACCGGCCAGGCAGAGACAGCAATGGCGGTTCGTCACTCCAGTACCTTTCCGTTCACCAACACACCCCTGGGTCAAATGAGTCTTCGATAAAGACTTAAAGGTCGAGCCAGAGTCTGCGTCTCTCACATTGATAGGCAGACCATTCTGCCTATCAATGTACTCTATAGGAGAAAGCCCTGCCTCCAGCTGTTTGCTTAGAAATTCTAGGGACAGTAAGGAGACCTGCTTCTTGTGACCCATAGCGTACGTGTAGGTATGAACGGCAGGACCAAATCAGAATGATAGGTAGGAGCAAGCCCATGTAATGCTTTGTATGTTAGCAGTAAAACCTTGAAATCAGCCCTAGCCTTAACAGGAAGCCAGTGTAGAGAGGCTAGCACTGGAGTAATATGATCAAATCTTTTCGTTCTAGTCAGCCATGTTTAGCACTAACTGAAGTTTATTTAGCACTTTATCCGGGTAGCCGGAAAGTAGAGCATTGCAGTAGTCTAATCTAGAAGTGACAAAAGCATGGATTAATTTTTCTGCATAATTTTTGGACAGAAAGTTTCTGATCTTTGCAATGTCACAAGATGGAAAAAAAGCTGTTATTTTTTTAATATTCTTGATATGTTCGTCAAAAGAGAGATCAAGGTCCAGAGTAACGCTGAGGTCCTTCACAGTTTTATTTGAGATGACTGTACAACCATCAAGATTAATTGTCAGATCCAACAGAAGATCTCTTTGTTTCTTGGGACCTAGAACTAGCATCTTTGTTTTGGCCGAGTTTAAAAGTTTTAAAAATACCACCCTCCTCTTCCTTATGTCTGAAACATATGCTTCCAGGGAGGGCAATTTTGGGGCTTCATCAGCATAGCAGTGAAAGTTAACATTATGTTTCCGAATGACATCACCAAGAGGTAAAATATATAGTGAAAACAATAGTGGTCCTAAAACAGAACCTTGAGGAACACCGAAATTTACAATTTTACAATCTTTGAGAGGAATGGGAGATTCGATATAGGCCGATAGTTTTTAATATTGTCTGGGTCAAGGTTTGGATTTTTCAAGAGAGGCTTTATTACTGCCACTTTTCGTGAGTTTGGTACACATCCGGTGGATAGGGAAACATTTATTATATTCAACATAGGAAGGCCAAGCACAGGAAGCAGCTCTTTCAGAAATTTAGTTGGAATAGGGTCCAGTATGCAGCTTGAAGGTTTAGAGGCCAAGACTATTTTCATCAATGTGTCAGGAGATATATCAAGTTTCCCTTTATCCTAGGTCCTGGCAGTGTTGTGCAGACTCAGGACAACTGAGCTTTGGAGAAATACGGATATTTAAAGAGGAGTCCGTAATTTGATTTCTATTGATCATGATCTTTTCGTCCAAGAAGTTCATTAATTTATCACTGCTGAAGTGAAAGCCATCCTCTCTTGGGGAATGCTGCTTTTTAGTCAGCTTTGCGACAGTATCAAAAATAAATGTTGGATTCTCCTCAATTAAATTGGAAAAATAGGATGATCGAGCAGCAGTGAGGGCTCTTCGATACTGCACGGTACTGTCTTTCCAAGCTAGACGGAAGACTTCCAGCTTGGTGTAACGCCATTTCCGTTCAAATTTTCTGGAAGCTTGCTTTTGGTTTTTAGGGGTGCAACTGCATCTAGGGTATTACGCATCTAGGGTATTAAGGTTAAATGTAGTTCCTCAGTTAGGTGATTAACTGATTTTTGTACTCTGATCTCCTTGGGTAGGTGGAGAGAGTCTGGAAGGGCATCTAGAAATCTTTGGGTTGTACAAGAATTTATAGCACAGCTTTTGATGGTCCTTTGTTGGGGTCTGAGCAGATTATTTGTTGCGATTGCAAACGTAATAAAATGGTGGTCCGATAGTCCAGGATTATGAGGAAAAACATTAAGATCCACAATATTTATTCCACGGGACAAAACTAGGTCCAGAGTATGACTGTGGCAGTGAATAGGTCCGGAGACATATTGGACAAAACCCTGAGTTGATTATGGCTCCAAAAGCCTTTTGGAGTGGGTCTGTGGACTTTTCCATGTGAATATTGAAGTCACCAAAAATGTGAATATTATCTGCCATGACTACAATAGGAATTCAGGGAACTCAGTGAGGAACGCTGTATACAGCCCAGGAGGCCTGTAAACCGTAGCTATAAAAAGTGATTGAGTAGGCTGCATAGATTTCATGACTAGAAGCTCAAAAGAAGAAAACGCAGGAGCAGATATCTCTAGTACTCAGGTATTATTTCAGAGGAGCTGTCCATGAGAGCTTTCTCCACTTTGAATCGGCTGATTGACTAGATGCAGCAGGGCTTACTGACAAAATCATACACATATTATAAAGTCATGGTCTTGAATACAAAAACAACCTAGTAGGCCAAGCATATGACGGTGCTTCCGTTATGAGTGGCAAGCATTCAGGCGTCCAGGCACACATTGAAGAACAAGCAAAGCATGCCTTTTACATCCACTGCAGTGCACACTGTCTAAACGTAGTTTTAGTGGATACAGTCAAAGCTGTCCCTGAGGTCGGACAGTTCTTCTCCTTACTAGAAAGACTTTACGTCTTCACATCTGGGTCATATGTGCATCAAAAATGGCTCAGCATACAAATAGAGATGTACCCAGGTGCACCACTTGACCTATCAAAGGCTGTTGATTTAGTTGAAGCCTTAGTTCAAACTTTGAATGACTACAGGGATGAGTCATTTTTTGATGACCTATGGAATGAAGTGTTGAATACCGCTGAGCAATGTGATACTGCAGTACACCCCCCCCCTGCAAAACGACCAAAAAAGCTAAGCTCTTAATTTAATGGAGACTGTGTACTCAGTACAGTGGGTCAGATGTCAGATTCAGAACAAGAAAAAGGCAGTTTTGGTACAACCCTTTTCTACCCTGTTTCAGATCATATGCTCAGTGAGCTTAACAGAAGGTTCCCTAACAAACACTGTGACATAATGAATGGCATCCAAACTCTAAACCCTACAAGGGATGTGTTTCTCAAAGAGAAGTCCCTGTTTCCATTTGCTAGAATGTTTGAATCAAATATTGAGGACTTGGGGCATGAATTACATCAGTTCAGTAGAATTTTAGAAAGGAAAATACAGACTGGCATGCAGAGACCTGCAGAGAGTAGAGCTGGCATTATTCATTCAGCCTCATAAAGAAGTTTTCTTTGAGCTCTTTAAACTGTGCAAGATAGCTGTTTCAATCCCTGTTAGTACTGCTTCTTGTGAACAGAGTTTTTCTGCACTAAAGCTGGTGAAAACGTATCTCAGGTCCACAATGTCAGATGACAGATTAAGCAATTTAGGTGTATTAAGTATTGAGTCAAGGAGGGCAAAGGCCTTGAGTCTAGATGAATTTGCTGATCTTTTTGCAAAAAAAACACAAAAGCCAGAGAATACAGTTGATGTGACCTGATACTGAATATGTAATGCAAATGAAAATAATAATGGAAATGCAAATAAATTGTTGAATGATTATGAACATGGTCTTTTGCCTGCTAATGCCTACAATGCAGTGAAGAAACCGATATGACAACAATAATGTCTAACGTAACTGGCCCCTCTAACAGAACAACTGGCCCCAGTGAACAGAGCAAAGTACAGAGATATCCTTGATGAAAACCTGCTCCAGAGCGCTCAGGTCCTCAGACTGGGGCGAAGGTTCATCTTCCAACAGGACAACGACCCTAAGCACACAGCCAAGACAACGCAGGAGTGGCTTCAGGACAAGGCAACTGACTGTGCTTGAGTGTCCCAGACAGAGCCCGGACTTGAACCCAATCTAACATCTCTGGAGAGACCTGAAAATAGCAACGCTCCCCATTCAACCTGACAGAGCTTGAGAGGATCGGCAGAGAAGAATGGGAGAAACTCCTGAAATACAGATACAAAGAAGACTCCATGCTGTAATCGCTACCAAAGGTGCTTCAACAAAGTACTGAGTAAAGGGACTGATACTTATGTAAATGTGATATTTCCGGTGGTTTTTAAATGATAAATTAGTAAAAATCTCTAAAAACCTGTTTTTGCATTATCGTTATTGGGCATTGTGTAGATTGATGAGGGGAAAAAACAATTTAATCGGTTTTAGAATAAGGCTCTAAGGTAACAAAATGTGGAAAAAGTCAAGGGGTCTGAATACTTTCCGAAGGCACTGTATACTGTTGAATAAAACTGACAGCAGTGGAGAGGTGTAGTTTATGGTTTTTAATGTATGCCCATTTATAAACCTGAAAGGTTGAATAAAGCCAGTCGATATGAAACTCAATCTAAGGTAACAGTGACAATTTGTTTTGAGGAGGCAGTTTGTGTTTCCTTACATTTTCTTTGACATATAATTTTAACCCTATTATTAACCATATTACGCTTTTATTCTGCACATATTCAATATTTTCATTTTTTCCAGTTATTTCCCATATTAAAATAAACATAAAGAAGTAAACGTAGGTGTAAAAAATAAAATAATTGGTGTTCTTTTCCATATGTCTGCTTTGGGTTTGTTGATGTTTTGACATTTTCCTGAAGGTGAATAACCAATACAAATTATTCTCTGGCCCCAGGGCCAGTTCTAGCCTTTTGGGGGCCCTAAGAGAGAACAGTAAGTTGAGACACCGACTGAGTACCTACAAAAAAAAATGGCTTATGCCTGGAGCCGGTCCTGTCTGGCCCAGCTGTCTCTCAGTGACTAAATAGCATACTCCAGATGCATCAATTATAAGAGAGTGTGAAAACTGGGAACTTGACCATTCAGCCCCTCGACAACTCAACTTTTTATGGATGGAATATGAACTACCAGCTGGAATGATGCACGACGAGCAGCTCCTGCCGAGTAAAATGCTTTCACAGACCAATTCTGTAAAGAAGTCTCCAAGTTAATGGGCTTCTATTCACACTTGAGACTGAACATAACGAAGGGAAAGCACTTATCACAAACAACATCCTTCATTACATCCAAGAGAGAATGGTTTAATAACAGCAAATAACTCATACGTCATAAAGTTGTAGATCACAGTAATGATATCATAAGCGAGTGGAAACAGATTTATACAGTATAATAAACAACAGACTAACAACTTTCTGCTGGCATCAGGCAGAAATAGTTTGAAATGAAACACTACATTATACAGTTTCAGAATGTTTATCAATATTCAGAAGACAGAAAGCACATTGAAACGACAGAATGGGGGGATACAGAACAGACTAAATAATTACAACCAACATTCATGTACTGCTAACATTAGCATCCCAATTCAGTGATGAGTGATGACAGCCAAACATTTGTATAAATGTTGTGGTTTATGTAACAACAGAAAAAAATATATTGTGCTCTTTATTCATTTTCTCAGGGGTTTATCATTGGTGTCATTACTTTGATATCTCATTGCTTTATCTCAGTTAAACATATTTGAAATGTGTCATCTTTGCTAGTGTCAAGCAATGCACAGTGATATCCACTATGAGCTTTGGAGCAGCAATAAATTGGTATAGGAATTTTTTTCAGGGAACTAAAAACGTCCTCTCTACTTTTGTCAGTGTCTTTATAAAAAATATGGTCGAATACTAATGCACTATATGTTGATTCTACTTTTAAGAAAACATCGTTCAGTTGGTTGATAATGTTGAACAAATGGTTGTCTTTCAGGCATTTATCAGTACAAGGACTGTTGTGTGTGTAGAGTATCAAACACTCTATATTAGAATCTTTTTTTAAATTGGATTGCAGTTTCTCCAGTACGCGATATTCTGAATGGCTGTCATAACCGGGGTTGAACTTAGGAATAGCTGCAGTGACCCAATCATTGTTGCCCACAGCACCATTTACCATGTCGCCCATAACCTGTTCGAGATTGTCTCTTTTCTCTAGCTCCCCACTGTCACATTCCTTTGTTGTAAGCCTGAGTGCCATTGTGAACTGCTCGCCCCTGTATTAGAAACCCAAACATAGAGTAAAACATTTGAAATGAGCCTTTAAGACATAATACAGTCCATGAGAGCAGCCAAGATCGTTTAAAATATATTTTGAAGCTACACTGTACATTGTTTATAAGAAGACTCAAAGATAGAACAGTGATAAATGTAGATCCATGCAGAATTGTCGTATTCCTAATACTGGATAGGGTTGTCGTATTCCTAATACTGGATAGGGTTGCCGTATTCCTAATACTGGATAGGGTTGTCGTATTCCAAATACTGGATAGGGTTGTCGTATTCCTAATACTGGATAGGGTTGTCGTATTCCAAATACTGGGTTGGTTAAACCATGGAGTCAAATCAAATCAAATCAACATTTATTTGTCACGTGCGCCGAATACAACAGGTGTAGACCTTATAGTGAAATGCTTACTTACAGGCTCTAACCAACAGTGCATAAAATGTATTATGTGAACAATAGGTAAGTTAATAAATAAAAACAACAGTAAAAAGACAGTGAAAAATAACAGTAGCGAGGCTATAATAGTAGCGAGGCTATATACAGGCACCGGTTAGTCAGGCTGATTGAGGTAGTATGTACATGTAGATATTGTTAAAGTGACTATGCATATATGATGAACAGAGAGTAGCAGTAGCGTAAAAGAGGGGTTGGAGGGGATTGCACAATATGAGGATACAGATTGCTCAGCCACAAGAAAAGTAATTGTAAAAAACATTGTCAGATTATGAGATAGAAGCTCAGGGTTGCTAAAAGTAGAAACAAATGAAAATGATCTTACTTGGGCTGTCTTCCTCTTGTGCCTTCTGCTTTCTTTGCTATCATTCTTTTCAACTCTTCAGGATTGAACCTGAATAGACAATATGGTTATTATCACCATCACAGCAGTAAGCAAAGACTATATGTACTTCACAGTAAAGTACTGTGTTGGCACTACACGAATCAACATGCAAACATTAAATAATATACATCACTTTATATGTTACCCACCTTTTGTATATTGTGTCTTCAATAATCTTTTTCACATTTTCTGTTGATAAGTCTGACTGCCCTTTCTCCACAAAGACGCTGATGAACACCAGTAAGAGAACGTAGATCTTGGCATCTTTGATGGACATGATAGTATACATCTCTGCTGAATGACACCATTAGAAATATAGACATTAGCATGGTTCAAGCAGGGTTGACAAATTACATTAAAACACTGTTCATTCAACCAGTTTGTGCCCAGTGGGCAAGTGGGCACTGAATTTGAGAAATTGATTTACTTGATTTAATTTGAGAATTGAAACTGATTTACCTAGTTAAATAAAGGTTCAAATATATATAGATTTTTTTTTTTAAATCAAGTGGCATAGCTATAATTGCTAAATAATTTGATTACAGTACTGTAGTTTACTGTATCTGTCATTTGCAATGCATTTAAAATAAATGAAAACTACTGTCAGGTTACAGTTACAGTAGGTATTTGAGCTCTCTGAAGAGGTTGACTGTGTTGTTTTCAGTTTTTTTTTAAATAGTTAAACTCACCAGCTGCAGCTTCTACTTCAATTTGAATCCCAGTTCAGTTGCTTAGATGTCAGATACCTGTCTGTCTCTGAGGTGAGGCACAGCTTTTATTCCTAACAGTGACAGTGCTCTCACCAGCAAGGGCAGAATGTATGCCCAAACATGGACTCAGGCATGTCATATTTTCATCACTCAGTTATCTTTAACGGTAGCCTACCATCTGATACTGTTAAAATATTTGCATAAGGAAAGACACGTACATCCTTCTTTCTCCCTATTATTACCTCACACAAAACTACTGCCTCTACTTTTTTCATGTGTACTATAGTATAGTTCACAGAGGTCACCAAAGGGTAGAAAAGGAAGAAGAAAATGTAATCAGGGAAAGAGAATGCTAAATTATCTTCCTACAGGTGTAGGATCTTAATTTGATCACCCTGTTGCAGAATAACTTTCCTACAATGCAAAACATTTCAAACTTGCAGTGTATTTGAGTTTTAAAAAGGCTTCTGAAGTTTATAATTTCCACTTAGAAATTTAAGACTACTAAATTTAAGACTACTAAACTAAAAATGTCACAATTTTCTGTCATTGAGCAACATTGCTGCATCATATGAATTGCTGTTTAGTTTAGAATAACAAAAGGTTTCGTCTGTAACCATAGTGAACCCAGAAGTCGTCTTGTGTGGAGGATTTTTCTCCCTCATCTCATACATTTGGTTAACCTTTATCTTACATCAGGTTTGTTGTTGCAGGCAACAGCCCAGATCAGGCCTGAAATAAGTGGTTCATGTGAAATGAGTGCAGTGAGCTGGTTTGGTTGACTCCAGTCAGATGGCATTAGCTGAAACAGCCCCACCTAGCCCAGCTTGGGGGTATTTTAACTGTCTCCTGTAAATGTCCCATTCAGGTCAGTATCCCCCCACCATCCTAGTAAAGTCAGCAAGAATACCTTCACTTCTGTGTACACAGGAGGACCACAGTCAAGCCTGCCAGCTGTTAACACACAAGCACACAAGCACACACACAGAATTCTATATACAGACATTCTTCACTCAGTTTGAAGAATATAAATATACGAGAACACACACATATCATATGATTTGGCACAGGGCTGTCTGTGTGTTGGCAGATGAGAGGAACGGAATGTGTTAGCATGGTGCCCACACGTAACGCTGTCGCCCAGGCTGGCATTCCTCTCAGCCGGGAAGTGTACCCAGTGAACAGCAGGAAAGGAATGCAGACAAATATCTGTCTTTATTAAACAATACTGCTGCAATTCAAGTCTCTCTGTCTCAGACTGCTCTTCATACAACTCCCTCTAACACTCCTCCCCGTCCTCGTCTGATGCTGGGCTGATCTGGGAGATAAAGGCTCATCAGTGGCAAGATCTGACGAGACAATGATTATCACACTGTTTCACAGGGGAATTAATCATAGAGAGGAGACAGCTCTCTATCTCTATCGCTCTCTTTCTCTCTGGCAATGCATTTCGCACAGGCAGAGCGCCATCACCAATACTAACACCGAGTATTTAAGCAAAACCGCTATCCGGGTGTTTTCGGGATAAGACAAAACAACAATAATATATTTTTGGAGCAGTGTTTGTTTTGTGGAACATAAGGAACTTTACTGGAAATAGCCGCAGGAAAATATTTGCTGTGGTTCCTTTTGCGGTTGGGGCAGTGCAGAGGCTATATCTATCCTCTAATACAGGACTAGTAGAGGCCCAGTGTACTACTTTTGTGGGAAACATTATTCTCAATTTTTTATTTTATTTAAAAAAATGTTTAGGGAGTGCGTCTGCATCCTCAGCACCCTTTCTTCCCGTGGCTATGCAACTGGTCCTGTGTTTCAGACACATTGTCTTCCTTCCCCCAGAAACTTCCAGATAACGTTTTCTATTGAGCAGTGTTGAATGTCAGCCAGTCTATTAGGAGATATGCTCTGTCTCTGTGGTTTTTCCTTGTCTATTTCATCTTAATTAATGAAGCTGTGGCTAAGTTGGCCTGTATTTTTAGAGAGGGTGAAAGACAGTTGAATGGAGAGAGAAAGGTTTCCCTCCAACCTTTTTATGCAAGTAAAGTACGTCGGATAAAAAATGGCATGACAGTCCTGATGGAAACAGATCATTTGGCATGACAGTCCTGATGGAAACAGATCATTTGGCATGACAGTCCTGATGGAAACAGATCATTTGGCATGACAGTCCTGATGGAAACAGATCATTTGGCATGACAGTCCTGATGGAAACAGATCATTTGGCATGACAGTCCTGATGGAAACAGATCATTTGGCATGACAGTCCTGATGGAAACAGATCATTTGTCGGTAAACTTTCCAAATGTTGACAAAACAAAAAACGCAAAAAAATATTTTATGAGCAATATTAATATAATAACCATATTGAAGTAAACATGGAGTCATGCAGTGAAATATTGTGTGGTCCTCCCACTGCGACTCGTCAGGAAAGCATGCAGTTTATTAGGCTACAGATGAAATAAGTTATGATGAACTTCACAGGGTGTCATGTTTGTTGAAATGAGAGGACCAAGGCGCAGTGTGCATAGAGTTCCACATTATTTTCATGAAACTCGCCGACAAAAACAATAAACAGCAAATGAGACGTAACGACTGGAGTGCTCACAGGCACTACACGAAATCAAGATCCCACAAACTAAAGGTGGAAAAAAGGCTGTCTAAGTATGATCCCCAATCAGAGACAACGATGGACAGCTGCCTCTGATTGGGAACCATACCCGGCCAACAAAGAAATAGAAAAACTAGAATGCCCACCTAAATCACACCCCGACCTAACCAAATAGAGAAATAAAAAGGCTCTCTAAGGTCAGGGCGTGACACAGGGTGGTGAAAGTGCAAGGTGATGAGCTTGATGCTCCTTTCCAATAAATATCGAGGGTCTTATTCTAGTGACATGTCCATCGGTGCTTGGCTGCCGTTTGACAAATACAAATAATCTCGCTCTTTTGTCCATAATCTCATCATTTAGGCTATATCTGAATCTGCTAGCTGTTGGCACCTGCCAATACCAGAGTGGGCTACTTGCTATATATTGCATTTCCTTTTGTGAGAAAACCATCAGTAGAGTTGAAAATGTGCTGGAGACCCATTTAACTTGTATTTTCTATTTGGTACATGTGAATTTAATTGCTAAATCATTCGTTTTTTAAACCCTTTTTTCTCCCCCAATTTAGTGATATCCAATTGCAATCCAGTTGCGATCTTGTCTCCTCTCTGCAACTCCCCAACAGGAGAGGCGAAGGTCGAGTCAACCGCGCTTCTCAACACCCGCCCGCTTAACCTGGAAGCCAGCTGCACCAAGATGTCAGAGGAAACACCGTTCAACTGAATTAACCCGGAAGCCAGCCGCACCAAGATGTCAGAGGAAACACCGTTCAACTGACTTAACCCGGAAGCCAGCCGCACCAAGATGTCAGAGGAAACACCGTTCAACTGACTTAACCCGGAAGCCAGCCGCACCAAGATGTCAGAGGAAACACCGTTCAACTGACTTAACCCGGAAGCCAGCCGCACCAAGATGTCAAAGGAAACACCGTTCAACTGACTTACACCTCCCCTAGCCCAGACGACACTGGGCCAATTGTGCGCCACCCTTTGGGACTCCAGGTCACAGCCGGTTGTGACACAGCCTGGGATCAAACCTAGGACTGTAGTGACGCCTTAGACCGCTCCGCAGTGCCTTAGAACGATCCGCCACTCGGGGCCGCAAAAGGTATTTTTATGTGCACTAATATTTGCATGAAAATCTGTTGCTAATTGGATAGAAACCTAGCTAGTGACATACTTTCTGTGCATTAGCCCAAATGCTTTTTCAAGCTAAAGTTTGGAGCCATCAGGTTTGGAAAGGTTTGGAGCCATCAGAAAAATAAGATGCACTATTACGCCCAGCCGTTCTTTAATTCATATTGCCTACATTCTCACTCTGGACCAGTACCACTCCAGATGTGAAAGTTTGATATACGAGGTTGGCACCCTGACCCTTGCGTTGATCTCTACGTGAGCATTCTTCAAGATAGATCCCTCTCAAGGTCATGTATGCATGATGGCATGAATGAAGCAATAACCATTAGCTGTTCCTGTTTTGTACAGTAATAGAGATAAATCGTCATAATTGTTGTTAAATTATTTTCCTCTTAATCCTGCGAATTTGTTGTATTAATAGTAATTATATCAATGATGACAAGTAATTTTGGTCCAACTATCCTGTTTCTATTTCAGTTACCTCACTGATTGGAGCGATTTGCATGTTCCATGTAACAGGGATACAGCTTTCAGGGTATAATTCCTCCATTAATATTTAATTGCCATCGAAGTGTGTTTTCAAAGTCTAAGGTGACGTTCCAGCCTTCCAGCCCAGTCACCATAGAGCCAATTCCGGACCAGGACGAGGAACGTGGTGTGGTTCCAAAGAGCTGTGTTTTTAGTCATCTTATACCTCTCTCCTCCCGTGCTGGCATCTGTAGCGCCTCTCCAGCAACAGTAAATCACGTGACCATTTCCTTGCGAGGAAATCCTAATCTCCAGATAGATCCGCGGGGCGAGGGCCGCTGCACCGAATCAAGACATGTTGTAACCCGAGGCGACGGTATTAGGAAGGAAAAACGCTAGAAAGTGGTCCCCGTGCACGATTTGTTTTGTCATCAATGCTCCATTAGTGTCACTTTATTCCACGCTACCCCTCCTTCTCCCCTCATTGTGTTTGAGTCAATATCGGGAAAGCCTGCCCGTTTCTGCCCAAATGGTTACAATATACCTTCTTCACGCCTAAAGAGCTGACAAAGGTTATTAGGCTGACCTGCGCTGCAGGAGTAAGAGCCATACAGATAAATCGTATCTGTACCAGCTATGTAATGTCGAGCCCCAAGCCCAGGGAATAGGATGGGGGGTTATCAGATGGGGCAGGAAGTTAGGGAGCAGCCATCTTGACGTGCATGTATCACTCATAATAGACCATACACGCAAATAAGATAAATGCAACACATCTGGTGCACTTCGGGATCTTTTTCTCTCGCTCGTCCTTTCTTTCCATCAGTGTTCCTCCACTGTATCCTCTCCCTTAAATGTGGTGTTCCATAGAGTGCAATCAGACATTTTTACAATCCTACAACATTTGCTCTCACCTTGCCTCATGCAGAAGGTCAGGATTTAGGAGAGATGAAGCCGTAATGAAGGTTGAGCCTGAGAGGCTGCATGGTAATGTGGATACAGGCAGGGTGACACACGGCTGTTGTTTATGATGTGGCACCCAGGTGATCCACCTCGGCCACAGGCCGACCGAGTCTAGCATCCACAGATCTATAGCCTGACACAAACACAGCCTGGCACACACACAGCCTGACACACACACAGCCTGACACACACACAGCCTGACACACACACAGTCTGACACACACACAGCCTGACACACACACAGCCTGACACAAACACAGCCTGACACACACACAGTCTGACACACACACAGCCTGACACACACACAGCCTGACACACACACAGTCTGACACACACACAGTTCCTATCTTCACATCTTGAGCATGGCAAGATGAAAAGGCACTACTCTCACCCAGTAAACACACCGTCTGCATAAAAATAAAGTGGGAAGTTTTAGTTTTCTTCTGTATACGCAACAGAAAAACAGACATCTTCAGTGCCCTTTGTAATTATAGGGACAGTAAGGCATTTCTTTCTTCTTTTGGTGCTATTCTTCAAAAGTTTGGATTTGAAATCAAACAATGAATATGAGGTTAAAGTGCATAGTGTCAGCTTTAATTTCAGGGTATTTTCATCCATATTGAGTGAACCGGTTAGAAATTACCACACTTTTTGTAAATAGTCCACCATTTTAGGGGAGCAAAAGCATTGGGACAAATTCACTTATACTGTATGTGTGTCAATGTCTTGGGGGTAGGATATTTGTGCATCTGTAACTTTCTCATTCATCATTCACGATTCATTCAGGATTATCCATAATCATGGTGGCATCCACACTGTAGAAGTGTTTAGAAACATTTGATTTTCTATTCCTTTTTACAATAAAAGTGACTCCATTCATTTCTATTGGGCACAAATGCATCTGAAACACAACCAAAACAAACAGCAAAAGCATCCAACAAATTTGTAGAGTCAAACCTTTAAGTAGTCATTGCGTGCTATGAATACGACTTTAATACACATAAGTGAATTTGCCCCAATAATTTTGCCCCCCTTAAATGGGGGGACTATGTACAAAAGTGCAGTAATTTCTAAATGGTTCACCCGATATGGAGGAAAATACCCTCAAATAAAAGTTGACAGTCTACACTTTAACCTCACAGTCATTGTTTGATTTAAAATCCAAACTTCTGGATAGCATAGAGCCAAAAGAAGAAAAAGAAATCCCTGTCCCAATAATTACGGAGGGAACTGTATGTCACAGGAGGTTGGTGGCACCTTAACTGGGGAGGACGGGCTCTTATTAATGGCTGGAACTGAATAAATTAAACTCATCAAACACATGGTTTACATTATTATGAGCTGTCCTCCCCTCATTAGCTTCCTGTCATCTATGAACACGACACACACACACACACACACACACACACAACAGGAGCAGTAACAGATCTCTATAATGCCCAGCCCTAGAGCCATCTCAGTAGGTCAATAAATAAAGCAAATATCATTAACAATAACTCAAACTATATGATTGGGGCTCTAATATGATGAAATTAGTATCAGTGTTTTAAGGTTGGCTATTTAGGCGAAATCCTAAGCCAGAGAGGGAGTAATTTGGACGTAGGGAAATTGATTTTGACCATCAGCACTCTCTCATTTTCAAACAGTGCCTGCGGCTAACCAGGTTTATTTATGCTAAACACATTACACAGGTAGCTTCTCCCTTCCTCCACAATGATTATGTGTCTCAGTTGAGGAATTGATATTTCTTGCAAATAAGAAAATTATCATATTGCATGACTGGACGGAGGAAATTAAGTCTGGCAGGAGTCTTAAGACTGGCAGGAGGCAAGGAGTGAAACCTAGAAGTAGTTATTGTATTTTCATTTCTGTGAAGGGTGACGTGCAGGGATCAGATTTCTCCTGCTATATTGGAGAATGGCTCTCAGGACTCATCAATAAGAATACAGTGATACAGGCCCACAGTAAGTGGTGCAGGAGGGACCTGGAGGCCAGAGGGAGTGGGCCATCCGTTTCAAAGTGATAAAAAGTGCATGCCATTTTCTGAATATATTTATGATTCTATAAGAGAGTTAGGATCATTTTTGTTGCTCATTTGACTCATTCAAATATACTTCTCCAGAGCCTATTTGAATTTGAATTGGCCCTTTGCCTGCCGGTAAAGCGTGAGATAGTACCTAGTGGTCAGTGCAGGTTTTCTTCACAATGAATGCTATATCTTAGCTGGGACTTTTATCTGCTTTTCTAGGCAAACAAGTCCATTTATGAGTCACTGTGGTGTTGGGCTAATCAGAGCAGGCTATGTAGCTTTTACAATGTGTCATACCACCTTACAAGTAATTGACTGACTTTATTGTACCTGCAGGGAAACTTTATTTGCAGTATCATGTATAAGTTTCAACCATGTTTAAAAGCGACAAGAAAATACACATTAGAAAAGGCATTCTTTATGATGATATAAATTCATCAGTATATACAGTATGAAGATCAGCCTGCTGTTCTTGATGAGTGGGCAGAGACATTAAAAGAAAGGATATCAAACATGGCACAAATGATAGTCTAGGTTTTCCTGCAAGCTGATGTCTACCTGCACCCTGATGGGAGTAGATCAAATTCATGTGGATGGCTTGGGTCAGAAAATAATTTCTGGGCATTGCTGGGGGCCCTAACCTTAAAGCTCTTATTCAAGCCTGTCTGTCACACTCCCAGTACCTTTCCTGCTGTGGTGATCATTCTTCTCAGCATGTTCTTTTGAGTGAAAATGGCATTACCAAATCACCAGACAATGCAAAGGGATAACCCATTCATCAACCGTCTCTCATATCAGGCTCAGCCAGCCACCACGCCACTGGAGAACATTAATGGTAACAGCCGCTACGCCACTGGAGAACAGTAATGGTAACAGCCAGCCGCCACGCCACTGGAGAACAGTAATGGTAACAGCCAGCCGCCACGCCACTGGAGAACAGTAATGGTAACAGCCAGCCGCCACGCCACTGGAGAACAGTAATGGTAACAGCTGCCACGCCACTGGAGAACAGTAATGGTAAAAGCTGCCACGCCACTGGAGAACAGTAATGGTAACAGCCATCCGCTACGCCACTGGAAAACAGTGATGGTAACAGCTGCCACGCCACTGGAGAACAGTAATGGTAACAGCTGCCACGCCACTGGAGAACAGTAATGGTAACAGCCAGCCGCCACACCACTGGAGAACAGTAATGGTAACAGCTGCCACACCACTGGAGAGCAGTAATGGCAACACCTGCCACGCCACTGGAGAACAGTAATGGTAACAGCTGCCACGCCACTGGAGAACAGTAATGGTAACAGCTGCCACGCCACTGGAGAACAGTAATGGTAACAGCCACCACGCCACTGGAGAACAGTAATGGTAACAGCTGCCACACCACTGGAGAGCAGTAATGGTAACAGCCAGCCGCCACGCCACTGGAGAACAGTAATGGTAACAGCCAGCTGCCACGCCACTGGAGAACAGTAATGGTAACAGCCATCCGCTACGCCACTGAAAACAGTGATGGTAACAGCTGCCACGCCACTGGAGAACAGTAATGGTAACAGCTGCCACGCCACTGGAGAACAGTAATGGTAACAGCTGCCACGCCACTGGAGAACAGTAATGGTAACAGCCAGCCGCCACGCCACTGGAGAACAGTAATGGTAACAGCCGCCACGCCACTGGAGAACAGTAATGGTAACAGCCGCCACGCCACTGGAGAACAGTAATGGTAACAGCCAGCCGCCACGCCACTGGAGAACAGTAATGGTAACAGCCAGCCGCCACGCCACTGGAGAACAGTAATGGTAACAGCTGCCACGCCACTGGAGAACAGTAATGGTAACAGCTGCCACGCCACTGGAAAACAGTAATGGTAACAGCCAGCCGCCACGCCACTGGAGAACAGTAATGGTAACAGCCGCCACGCCACTGGAGAACAGTAATGGTAACAGCCGCCACGCCACTGGAGAACAGTAATGGTAACAGCCGCCACGCCACTGGAGAACAGTAATGGTAACAGCCAGCCGCCACGCCACTGGAGAACAGTAATGGTAACAGCCGCCACGCCACTGGAGAACAGTAATGGTAACAGCTGCCACGCCACTGGTGAACAGTAATGGTAACAGCTGCCACGCCCCTGGTGAACAGTAATGGTAACAGCTGCCACGCCCCTGGAGAACAGTAATGGTAACAGCTGCCACGCCACTGGTGAACAGTAATGGTAACAGCTGCCACGCCCCTGGTGAACAGTAATGGTAACAGCTGCCACGCCACTGGAGAACAGTAATGGTAACAGCTGCCACTCCACTGGTGAACAGTAATGGTAACAGCTGCCACGCCACTGGAGAACAGTAATGGTAACAGCTGCCACGCCACTGGAGAACAGTAATGGTAACAGCTGCCACGCCACTGGAGAACAGTAATGGTAACAGCTGCCACGCCACTGGAGAACAGTAATGGTAACAGCCATCCGCTACGCCACTGGAAAACAGTGATGGTAACAGCTGCCACCCCACTGGAGAACAGTAATGGTAACAGCCGCCACGCCACTGGAGAACAGTAATGGTAACAGCTGCCACGCCACTGGAGAACAGTAATGGTAACAGCCATCCGCCACGCCACTGGAGAACAGTAATGGTAACAGCTGCCACGCTACTGGAGAACAGTAATGGTAACAGGGATCTCCTTTTCATCCTCGCATTACACTGACAAAATAATACTATAATAACAGACATGAAGGTGTATCTGGGCAAAAATAATGTCCTCATGGTGAGTAACTATAACTTCTTACCATATTATTACCATATTATTACCATGTTATTACCACTTTATTCAGTGCAGCAATGTAAAGTGCTTACAGTTTTTTATTCAGAATTTAAGTTGAAGTTGTTGTAGGCTACAACTTACCAATTACATCACAAAATATTTTTATTTACAATGATTCGCTACATTATATTTATGCCTTGGGATCCTTTTGAGCCACTCAACCCATACTCATACGGAAAAGGACATAACTTCATATCTGAAGTTGTACTCAAAAATAATGCAAATATACTTACTTACATCAGATTTCAAAGGACCTGATCTACTTATACAAAATAAGCAGCCAATAGAGTTGAGTTGATTAAAATACTTAAAGCTCATTGGTCAGTGTGTGATTTGAAGGTGAGATAACTGTTGAGGTGTCAAGGAATGACAAGAACAAAAAGGAAGAAGAGTGGCATCAGGAC
The DNA here is from genome assembly GCF_034236695.1 of Oncorhynchus nerka. Taxonomy (NCBI): domain Eukaryota; kingdom Metazoa; phylum Chordata; class Actinopteri; order Salmoniformes; family Salmonidae; genus Oncorhynchus; species Oncorhynchus nerka. The sequence goes on from NC_088407.1 coordinate 57,256,340, forward strand.
GACAAGTCATTATGATGGGTTGCGTTTCTCTGTTCATTTTGCTCTTGGCTGGCAAGGATTTACTTATTTGAAATGTTTTGCGTTATTGTAGTTGTGTCAAAGAACCTTTGCCTTTCCACCACATACTGCACATTCTTTACCCCTCCTTCCATTCTCTTCTTCTCTCCCAGGCCTTACCTCGGGTGATTCTCACAAGAGAATCCTTGGAGGGGAACCTTGCAATGACAATTATGCTAAGCACTATGTGAAACTCAAGGCCACTAGATTGATAGAAGCTTTAAATAAAATGGAGTCAGGAGAATGTGGTGGCTCTCTTATTCATGAGAAATGGGTCCTTACAGCTGAGCACTGCACTAGCTATGGGAGGTAAAGTGATGGCTAAACTTTATCTACAGGAAGATGAATGTTTTATATTGGCACAGGGTGATATGGGTTAATTATGTCATTTTTATTGTAACGGTTCTCTTGGTGTGAAGGAGAGTCGGACCAAAATGCAGCGTGTAGATTGCGATCCATGTTTTAATAAACAAACGTAACACGAATCTAAATACAAACACTACAAAAACAATAAACGTAACGAAAACCGAAACAGCCTATACTTGTGTACACTAACACATAGACAGGAACAAGGACACTAAGGACAATCACCCACGACAAACTTAAAGAATATGGCTGCCTAAATATGGTTCCCAATCAGAGACAACGATAAACACCTGCCTCTGATTGAGAACCACTCCAGACAGCCATAGACTTTGCTAGATCACCCCACTAGCTACAATCCCAATATATACACACCACATACAAAAACCCATGCCACACCCTGGCCTGACCCAATACATGAAGATAAACACAAAATACTTCGACCAGGGCGTGACAGAACCCCCCCCCCCCCCCCAAGGTGCGGACTCCCGAATGCACCTCAAAACAATAGGGAGGGTCCGGGTGGGCGTCTGTCCATGGTGGTGGCTCCGGCGCGGGACGTGGACCCCACTCAGTCAATGTCTTAGTCCCCTCTCCTCGCATCCCTGGATAGTCCACCCTCGCCGCCGACCATGGCCTAGTAGTCCTCACCCAGAACCCCACTGGACTGAGGAGCAGATCGGCGTTGTGTGGCGTTTGTGCAAGTAGAAAAACCATTTTGACTCACCCTACCTGTAGAGAAACTCCAATGCCATCGTCCTCTCTTTCATGTAGAAGAAACAATCTATCACTCTGACATACAGTACACACGTTCATGTTTTGCTGTCCTAGGCTACTTGACGAAAAATCTTGCTCGCTAGCCTAACTTCCTTTCATGGGCAACGATAGCTAGTTAACATTAAATCTCGACATCTAGCTATGTTTTGAAATCCCGTTCTCTCAGGCCAGGGGCACATTGTATGAATTTGTGGTTGGATCAGAATTGCCATTATAATCATTGGCTAGCATGGAGGATTAATTAAAACCACTAGTCCAAATCCCTATCTCCACCATGGCCAATTTAGGAAAGGGATCATTTTAGCTAGCTAGCCACCAGAGGACAACAACACAACCAATTTATGTCAGTGACGTTTGGCTCTCGATGCGATATGATTGGAGTAATGCAAAATCAATCAAATGTATATATAAAGCCCTTATTACATCAGCTGATGTCACAAAGTGCTGTACAGAAAACCAGCCTAAAACAAGCAATGCAGGTGTAGAAGCACGGTGGCTAGGAAAAACACCCTGGAAAGGCCGGAACCTAGGAAGAAACTTAGAGAGGAACCAGGCTAGGAGGGGTGGCCAGTCCTCTTCTGGCTGTGCCGGGGGGAGATTATAACAGAACATGGCCAAGATGTTCAAATATTCATAGAAGACCAGCAGGGTCAAATAATAATAATCACAGTGGTTGTAGATGGTGCAACAAGTCAGCACCTCAGGAGTAAATGTCAGTTGGCTTTTCATAGCCGATCATTGAGAGTATCTTTACCGCTCCTGCTGTTTCTAGAAAGTTGAAAACAGCAGGTCTGGGACAGGTAGCACGTCCGGTGAACAGGTCAGAGTTCCATATCCGCAAGCAGAACAGTTTAAACTGGAGCAGCAGCACAATCAGGTGGACTGGGGACAGCAAGGAGTCATCAGGCCAGGTAGTCCTGAGTTATGGTCCTAGGGATCAGGTCCTGCGAGAGCGAGAGAGAGCGAGAGAGCGAGAGAGCGAGAAATAGAGAGAGAGAAATAGAGAGAGAGAAATAGAGAGAGCATACTTAAATTCACACAGGATAAGGATAAGACAGGATAAATACTCCAGATATAATAGTCTGACCTAGCCCCCCGACACAAACTATTGCAGCATAAATACTGGAGGCTGAGACAGGAGGGGCCGAGAGACACTGTGGCCCCCTTCCGACGATACCCGATACCCCTGTCCGACGATACTCCCGGACAGGGCCAAACAGGCAGGATATAACCCCACCCACTTCGCCAAAGCACAGCCCCCACACCACTAGAGGGATATCTTCAAGCACCAACTTACCATCCTGAGACAAGGCCGAGTATAGCCCACAAAAACCTCCCCCACAAAACAAAACCAAGGGGGGGGGGAGGGGCGAACCCGGACAGGAAGAACACGTCAGTGACCCAACCCACTCAAGCGACGCACCCCTCCTAAGGACGGCATGGAAGAGCACAGCCCCTGTAATAGGGTTTGAGGTAGAGAATCCCAGTGGAGAGAAGGGAACCGGCCAGGTAGAGACAGCAAGGGAGGCTCGTTGCTCGAGTGCCTTTCCGTTCACCTTCACACTCCTGGGCCAGACTACAGTAAATCCTAGGACGTACTGAAGAGATGAGTCTTCAATAAAGAATTAAAGGTTGAGACCGAGTCTGCGTCTCTCACATGGATAGGCAGACCGTTGCATAAAAATGGAGCGCTGTAGGAGAAAGCCCTGCCTTTTTGCAATGCTACGTAGATAGAAAAAAGCTGTCCTTGAAACAGTCTTGATATGTTCGTCAAAAGAGAGATCAGGGACCAGAGTAATGCTGAAGTCCTTCACAGTTTTATTTGAGACGACTGCACAACTATCAATATTAATTGTCAGATTCAACAGAAGATCTCATTGTTTCTTGGGACCTAGAACTTGCATCTCTGTTTTGTCCAAGTTTAAAAGTAGAACATTTGCCGCCATCCACTTCCTTATGTCTGAAACACAGGCTTCCAGGGAGGGCAATTTTGGGGCTTCAACATGTTTCATCGAAATGTACAGCTGTGTGTCATCCGCATAGCAGTGAAAGTTAACATTATGTTTCCGAATGACATCACCAAGAGGTAAAATATATAGTGAAAATAGTGGTCCTAAAACGGAGCCTTAAGGAACACCGAAAGTTACAGTTGATTTGTCAGAGGACAAACCATCTACAGAGACAAACTTCTACTTCTACTTTTAATCTTTCCCGACTGATAAGATCGAAACCAGGCCAGAACTTGTCCGTGTAGACCAATTTGGGATTCCAATCTCTCCAAAAGAATGTGGTGATCGATGATATCAAAAGCAGCACTGAGGTCTAGGAGCACGAGCACAGATGCAGAGCCTCGGTCTGACACCATTAAAAGGTAATTTACCACCTTCACAAGGGCAGTCTCAGTGTTTTGATGGGGTCTAAAACCAGACTGAAGCGTTTCATGTACAGTTTAAGTCTGAGGTTTATAAACGCTTAGGATGGAGTCAATAAAACTTGGTTTTTCAACCACTCCACAAATTTATTGTTAACAAACTGTAGTTGTTGCAAGTTGGTTAGGACATCTACTTTGTGCATGACACAAGTAATTTTTCCAACAATTGTTTACAGACAGATTATTTCACTTATAATTCACTGTATCACGATTCCAGTGGTTCAGAAGTTTACATACACTAAGTTGGCTGTGCATTTAATCAGCTCAGAAAATTCCAGAAAAAGATGTCATGGCTTTAGAAGCTTCTGATAGGCTAATTGACATAATTTGAGTCAATTGGAGGTGTACCTGTGGATGTATTTCAAGGCCTACCTTCAAACTCAGTGCCTCTTTGCTTGACATCATGGGGAAATCAAAAGAAATCAGCCAAGACCTTAGAAAACTGTAGACCTCCACAGGTCTGGTTCATCCTTGGGAGCAATTTCCAAACACCTGAAGGTACCACGTTCATCTGCACAAACAATAGTACACAAGTATAAACACCATGGGACCACGCAGCCGTCATACCGCTCAGAAAGGAGATGTGTTCTGTCTGCTGGAGATGAACGTACTTGGTGTGAAAAGTGCAAATCGATCCCAGAACAAGAGCAAAGGACCTTGTGAAGATACCTGAGGAAACAGGTACAAAGATATCTATATCCACAATAAATCAAGTCCTATATCAACATAACCTGAAAGGCCGCTCATCAAGGAAGAAACCATTGCTCCAAATTCGCGATAGAAATACCAGACTACAGTTTCCAACAGCACATGGGGACAAAGATTGTACTTTTTGGAGAAATGTCCTCTGGTCTGATGAAACAAAAATGGCCCTAAAGACCATCGTTATGTTTGGAGGAAAAAGGGGGAGGCTTGCAAGACGAAGAACACCATCCCAACCGTGAAGCATGGGGGTGGCAGCATCATGCTGTGGGGGTTCTTTGCTGCAGGGGGACTTCTGACCCACTGGGAATGTGATGAAAGAAATAAAAGCGGAAAGAAATAATTCTCTCTACTATTATTCCGACATTTAACATTCTTTAAACAAAGTGGTGATCCTAACTGACCTAAGAGGGAATTTTTACTAGGATTAAATGTCAGGAATTGTGAAAAACTGAGTTTAAATGTATTTGGCTAAGGTGTATGTAAACTTCCGACTCAACTGTACATTGTTTGTCTTCAGGAAGGCATTGAGTTGCTGTGCAACAGCTTGTTCTAAAATTGTTGAGAGGAATGGGAGATTCGATTAGGCCGATAGTTTTTTATATTTTCTGGGTCAAGTTTTGGCTTTTTCAAGAGAGGCTTTATTACTGCCACTTGTAGCGAGTTTCATACACGTCTGGTGGACAGAGAACCGTTTATTATGTTATACATTGGAGGGCCAAGCACAAGAAGCAGCTCTTTCAGTAGTTTAGTTGGAATTGGGTCCAGTATGCAGCTTGAAGGTTTTGAGGCCATGATTATTTTCAGCAATGTGTCAAGAGCTATAGTATTAAAAAACTTGAGTGTCTCCCTTGATCCTAGGTCCTGTGCAGACTCAGAACAACTGAGCTTTGGAGGAATGCGCAGATTTAAAGAGGAGTCCGTAATTAGCTTTCTAATGATCATGATCTTTCGTCAAAGAAGTTGATGAATTTATTACTGCTGAAGTGAAAGCCATCCTCTCTTTGGGAATGCTGCTTTTTAGTCAGCTTTGCGACAGTATCAAACATACATTTTGGATCATTCTTCTTTTCCTCAATTAAGTTGGAAAAATAGGATGATCGAGCAACAGTGAGGACTCTTCGATACTGGACAGGAACTGTCTTTCCAAGCTAGTCGGAAGACATCCAGTAAGGTGTACCGCCATTTCCGTTCCAATTTTCTGGTAGCCTGCTTCAGAGCTCTGGTATTTTCTGTATACCAGGTAGCTAGTTTCTTCTGACAAATGTTTTCGGTTTTAGGGGTGCGACTGCATCTAGGGTATTGCTCAAGGGGCGGCAGCGTAGCCTAGTGGTTAGAGCGTTGGACTAGTAACCGGAAGGTTGCAAGTTCAAACCCCCGAGCTGACAAGGTACAAATCTGTCGTTCTACCCCTGAACAGGCAGTTAACCCACTGTTCCTAGGCAGTCATTGAAAATAAGAATTTGTTCTTAACTGACTTGCCTGGTAAAAAAAAAAAAAGAGGTTATATTGAGTTCCTCAGTTAGGTGGTTAACTGTACTCTGATGTCCTTGGGTAGGTGGAGGGAGTCTGGAAGGGCATCTAGGAATCTTTGTGTTGTCCAAGAATTTATAGAACAGCTTTTGATCCTTGGTTGGAGTCTGAGCGATTGCAAACGTAATAAAATGGTGGTCTGATAGTCCAGGATTATGAGGAAAAACATTAAGATCCACAATATTTATTCCACGGGACAAAACTACGTCCAGAGTATGACTGTGGCAGTGAGTTGGTCCGGAGACATGTTGGACAATGATGATGGCTCCGAAAGCCTTTTGGAGTGGGTCTGTGGACTTTTCCATGAGAATATTAAAGTCATCAAAAATGTGAATATTATCTGCCATGACTACAAGGTCCGATAGGAATTCAGGGAACTCCGTGAGGAATGCTGTATTTGGCCAAGGAGGCCTGTAAACTGTAGCTATAAAAAGTGATTGAGTAGGCTGCATTGATTTCATGACTAGAAGCTCTACAGATGAAAACACAGTCGTTTTCCTTTTTGTAAATTGAAATTTGCTATGGTAAATGTTAGCAACACCTCCACTTTTGCGGGATGTGCAGGGGATATGGTCACTAGTGTAACCTGGAGGTGAGACCTCATTTAACACAGTAAATTCATCAGGCTTAAGCCATGTTTCAGTCAGGCCAATCACATCAAGATTGTGATCAGTGATTAGTTCATTGACTATAACTGCTTTGGAAGTGAGGGATCTAACATTAAGTAGCCCTATTTTGAGATGTGAGATATCACAATCTCTTTCAATAATGACAGGAATGGAGCAGGTCTTTATTCCAGTGAGATTGCTGAGGCGAACACCTCCATGTTTAGTTTTTCCCAACCTAGATCGAGACACAGACACGGTCTCAATGGGGATAGCTGAGCTGACTACACTGACTGTGCTAGTGGCAGACTCCACTAAGCTGGCAGACTGGCTAACAGCCTGCTGCCTGGCATGCACTTTATCTCATTGTGGAGCTAGGGGAGTTAGAGCCCTGTTCGTAGATAAAATGAGAGTACCCCTCCAGCTAGCATGGAGTCCGTCACTCCTCACCCAGTGGGCCAGGCTTGGTCCTATTTGTGGGTGAGTCCCAGAAAGAGGGCCAATTATCTACCAATTCTATCTTTTGGGAGGGGCAGAAAACACTTTTCAATCAGCAATTGAGTTGTGAAACTGCTGAAGAGCTCATCACTCCCCCTAGCTGGGAGGGGGCCAGAGACAATTACTCGATGCCGACACATCTTTCTAGCTGATTTACACGCTGAAGCTATGTTGCGCTTGGTGACCTCTGACTTTTTCATCCTAGCATTGTTGGTGCTTTCCCTTGGCGCTGCTTGACACTGCTTTCCATTGACGCTTTTCTTTGGTGCCTCAGGACCATTCATTGTTGAGCTCACTCAGGTTAGCTCAACGCTGATTGGATATTATTTTATTTTAAAAATTATCAAGGGAAGCCAAATGCTTGCTGGCTTCCCTTGCATTCAATGCTACGGGCGGCAACAATGTCAAGCTCTTTTGGACCAGAAAGCATCAGATAGATGGCCTACACATTCAGAGACCATACAGAGACAGAGGGGCGCTGTTTCACTAACTCGGATGCCTTCTCTGGTGAGATACATTCAGCCTCTTGCGAATTGAAGGAAAATTATGAAAACAGAGAGACGAAAGATAAAATAATTTATGTATTTTTTGGGGGGGTTTGTCCATTTTTGGGGAACCCTGGCTTCCCTTGGCATCCATGAATACACACCACTGAGGCAAGGAATTGATCGGTAGTAATTTTTAAGGGATTTACAGAATGGTACCAGGATGACACACAATGACAGAGTGAACAGAGATGGATTCATATGATTTCACTTATTTTATGTTTAAAAATAGGGATCAGATTTCTCCTGCTATATTGGAGAATGGCTCTCAGGACTCATCAATAAGAATACAGTGATACAGGCCCACAGTAAGTGGTGCAGGAGGGACCTGGAGGCCAGAGGGAGTGGGCATTCCGTTTCAAACGGACGAAAACAGAAGTCATGTGCTGTGCATATTTGTGACTCTACGAAAGCCATGATCTTTTTAATATAATTTGCTGCTAAGTTGACTTGCTCTCATTCAGAGTTGTTTCTCCTGAGCCCATTTGAATTTTATTTTGCCTTGTCGTTAACAATGAGATTGTACATATTAAGTGTGGTTTTCAATTAGTTTTCTCCAATTAGGGAAGTGGTGGTAGAGTTAGGGTAAAAATAATAAAGCAGCATTTTTTTGTTTTACTAGAGTACCAGTCAAAAGTTTGAATACAAGTTTTTTTGTATTTATTTGTACTATTTTCTACATTGTAGAATAATAGTGAATAAATCAAAACTATGAAATAACACATGGAATCATGTAGTAACAAAAAAGGTTTTATACAAATCAAAATATATTCTTCAAAGTAGCCACCCTTTACCTTAATGACAGCTTTGCACACTCTTGGCATTCCCTCAACCAGCTTCATGAGGTAGTCACCTGGAATGAATTTCAATTAACAGGTGTGCCTTGTTAAAAGTTCATTTGTGGAATGTCTTTCTTAATACGTTTGAGCCAATCAGTTGTGTTGTGACAAGGTATTTAAAAAAATAATATACATATACTTTATTTAACTAGGCAAGTCAACAAATTATTTTTTACAATGACAGCCTCCCCCGACCAAACCAGGACGATGCTGGACCAATTGTGCACCGCCCTATGGGACGCCCAATCCCATCCCGATGTGATACAGCCTAGATTCGAACCAGGGACTGTAGTACCTCGACTAACTGGTACCCGCACACATTGACTTTGTACCAATACCCCCTGTATACAGGCTCACTATTGTTATTTTACTGATGCTCTTTAATGATTTATTACTTCATTTTTTTTCTTATCTATTTTTTTACTTAACACTTATTTTTATCTTAAATCTGCATTGTTGGTTAAGGACGTGTAAGTAAGCATTTCACTGTAAGGTGTTGTATTCGACGCATGTGACAAATACAATTTATTTTTGATTTGATTTGATTTGGAATTCAAGGCACACTTAACTAGCATGGCTACCACAGCATTCTGCAGCGATATGACATCCCATCTGGTTTGCGCTTAGTGAGACTACTGCAGCCCCATGTAAGTTGCCCAACCCTGGTCTGGGTCCTACTCATCCCAGCTGTGGCCTGTCTGCCCGTCTGTGGCCCAGCCAATAGTAGACAGATTGTAGCTGAAGCCCTGGCGGTATAAGTGGAACCACATGGAGGAAACCGATACTGGTGACACTGGACCAGAGAAGGAGTTAACCTGGCCAGCCAGCTATTGGCCTTATATGGATGGTGATTACTGCCACTGATCCTAACCCTACGCACACACACACACACACACACACACACACACACACAGAAACACACACACACACTCACACACACACACACACACACACACACACACACACACACACACACACACACACACACACACACACACACACACACACACACACACACACACACACACACACACACACACACACACACACAACAGGGGTTTCTGTGGCCACAGTGCCTTCCAGAGTGGCCGACCAACGACAAGCATTTACCGTAGGCCAATCGGCATGCTAACAACACCAAACACTAATGGGAGAAAGCGAAAGCCACAACCCACAGATATTCAGTAAATGCTTCCTGCTCCATTTGATAGGACAGGTACCCCTCACACAAACCAGGGTTGTGACTTTCTCAAGTCTTTGTGTGTTACTGGCTGTGTGGCCGGCTGGCTGCTGTAACTTGAGTGTCTACAGAGCATTCAGGAGGAGAGCATTAGCTACTGTAGGATGATAACACAGTGACATTAACCTGGCTTCTCTGTAACACCCCTCTACCATGATGCATTGGGGCAACAGAGTGAGTTTTAGGGTTGGCCAACCTGTCATCTTCCATTAGGCTGTATGAAAATTTGCCCGGCCCCCACCCCCCTTCTCTGTCTCTGTGGTGGTGTGGCCGGAGGCCCCCTGTCGGCTCTGAGAGAGATGGATCTGCTGAGGGTGGAGCCGGCGGCAGCAGGCGAAGCGGCCTCTCTAATGTACACTGGGCCATGTGCTACCAGTTAAGGCAGCAGTCGGTCCTGAACGGGGGTTAAGTGAAACTACCTGCTCCTCTGTGTCTGCCGATTACTTGCTTTGTTCACTGTGGTACCAGATCATAAAACACTTGTGTCCACTTCTCCCCCTCTCTCCTAGTCCCTCAGGTCATTAGTGTGAGCAACAGGACATGCTCCTCTGTCATTCTGCATGACAGGGGAAAAGATTGTTTTCACTCACCTCAATCACCAACAATACATAATATATATAAACAAAATTTCAACAAAATATTGTCACATCTTTAAAGATCATTCCAAAATATCTGATGATGGATGGGCTTTTACTCTTCTACGATGGACACAATATTGATGAAGTTAGTTAGCTTTTATGAAGATAGTAAATAAAGAAAAATGAGGTTTCTCTTGGAAAATGAAATGAGACATGAAAGCAGTCCTGAGCTCTGGTTCTAGTTTCCTGTCTGAATTGTTGATAATTCATTTCCCAGACAGAACTCATAATCATTCACTGGCCTGCTGCTGCCTCCACTCAGCCATCCTACAAGACTACTAGTCATGGCCTTGGTTTGCCACTCCACCACTTCTAATGCCCTCTCTCATCTCTCTCACTCACTCAGTTCGCAGGGAGGGTACATCTTAGATCAAGCCATTTTCACCCCCTATCAGTTTTGAAAGCCAGTCGTTATAAAAAATCAATTCTAAACCAGATGTGATTTATTTTTCTTCCTCCTTATTTCATTTGTAGGATCTGAACATCAAAAGGGCATTGAGATCTTTTGAGATGAGCCCTAGTCGCTTGAGCTCCAGTGCAGTCATTAAATGCAGTATAGTATGCGTGTCTCACCCTGGTGCAAACTCAAAAGGACCTCTCTGCATTTCTGCTCTCTTTAACAGACGCCACTCATGGGGAAACATTGGTGCCTCCCATAGACTGTGATTAAAGTAAATGAATGAAATAAGATACAAGGAAATTAAAATGATTCGTTTTTATAGTAACCACGACTACTGGCAAGGCCCCACTGCCACAGAACAGTGAAGGCTGAGCCAATAAACCAACTGCATTCAACTGTAAAGAAGAATGAAAAAAGAGGAGGATAAGAGCAGCATAGTAGAATAAGACAAAAATTACATTGATTATATATCTATGTATTTATCTTGGAAATACGGTAGGTTTTCAAACATGGTTGAATTTCAGCGGTAAAGTCAAAAATCTCCTAAACAATGTCTGGTTTAGATCATTGACAAACACTGACATTTCTGTCATGCAAGAATGTTATTTACTGCAGAACTGTACTTTGACGTCTCGTTTTTCTGTCTAAATGTTTAGAAATATAGGACCTAGAATGTTTAATGAAGGAGGGAGGCAAAAAACTGTGAATTAATGTTCTGAAAATGTTGTAGCTCAATTGAATAATATTACAATCCAATTTGAAATTCACCGTGTACTCCTAAAATACTGTATGTACTTTCAAGATCCTTGATTATACACAAGAGAGGATACATACTCAATACACAATTATTCCTTTTACTTTCTAGTTCCTCCCTTATCCAACTGTATGTCATACTTATAAAGATATAGTGATACCCATTCTCGTGTGACTCAACTCTTCATAACTCAAATTACGTTCAAGCCATTTCATAAAAATGTATTTCATGCCATTCAATTTTTGCCATGCCATCATTTTGGGACAGTGGCCTCTGTAAAAGTGCGATGTGCATTCTCTCTCCCATCTCATCCTCTCGACTCAATCCTCTCCCTCTTTCTCTCTGTCCCTCCCTCTGCCCCCCCCCCCCCCACTTCCCTCACTCCTCCCTCCCTCTACATTCCTCACTCTCTCTCCAGGCGTGGGTGGAAGGGGACGGTGTTCAGAGTGAGATCGTCACATAAGGAAACGATCGGACTCTAAACTCCAAATCATCACCTTGTTCTCCTGCTTCCGGTATCTGACCCACTGAGAGGCTGGCAGTTTCTCCCAGTTTGACCACCTTTCTGGGGTTTGGTTTCCAACCCAGAAGCCACAGCCATGGCTGGGAAGCCTGTATAATCACACACTACTGAAGACAACAGGGGCATCTGCATCCTCTCTCCATCCCAGAGATGTGCATTGTGTACCAACAATGGCCGCAAGCGAAAAACCCCAACTTTAGATATTGAAAACACTATTTCTGAATCCCACCTGCACTCGCTATATCATCTGCAGGCTCACAGGAGCATTTAATGACGATCAAAGCGTATGTCATTAATGAGATTCATATCATGGGAGGAAATGAAACACAGCAGTTAACAGCTTCAGAAATCAAACATGAATGACTTCAATAACCCTGCCCAGGCAGAGAACTGAGCACTGAGCAGCCCACAGTGGCAGTGGGTGGAAATACCCATAAAAAGAGAGGACAGCACAGGGGAATGGAATGGAGGGGGGGTTTCTGGCATGATTAATCTGATCTGATTTAAAACTGTCCACTCAATTTCCCCTCCCCCCCACCACCACCACCACCAGCAGCACCCCTCATTGCCTCTGCACTGTTTGATCCCAGCCCTGTGTCCACCCACCCCCGGCACAGGAAGAAAGGCTGTCTTAACAGAACCCAGAGTGAGCCGGGCCAAGTGGGCCGCATGCCACCTGTACATTTCCACATTCTCTCATCGCCAGCGCTGCATTTCCTCTCCAGAAGCCATCCATCACCCGCCACAGGCCCACAGAGCGCCTGCCCTGCCCCGCTCCGCCTCGCAACACAACGATAAAGTCCTGGTCTAAATTATAGGGAAGGAGGTGGAGACATAGGATGAAAGGTAGGAGGAGAGAGAGGAGGAGGAACAGCAATTAACTGAACCTGGGCATACATAATTCCGGACATACGGTATAAAGCTGCCCTCTGAAACGGAAATCATTTGGACTTGGGTTCCTTTGTGGACTGTAGTATTTTCTGCAGTGGGCAGGGGTTGGGGTGTAGATGCCTGGGCTGTGGTGGCTGGATGCCAGGTTGGCAGAAACCAGGCTTGCCAGAAGGGCACAAATTGTCAAAGCCATCGCTGGCAAAGCCGAAACCACCATGAACGGGAGGAAGTGACATCATGCGCCATGGCTTGGTAAGCAGTGGTGATGGTCTTATAATGGGGATGGTGTAGAAGAGGAGGAGAGAGTCAAGAGCCAGTTAACCACAGTGGGAAAGCCATGGGAGTGTACTACATGACAAGAGAGGGAAGGGCAGATTGCTCTTTTCTGTCGAGGTGTGTGCCAGAGAGATAATCTAATTTGTATACGTCTCCACATCCCCACCCCCAGCAGGATAAATAGTATTGATGCGGTAGCACAAAAAAGGGCTCTGGTGACACCTCCTTTAGTGGATCCGCCCACACCTTCACCACTAGCTCCGCCTCTTAAGTGGGAGCCAAATACCTGGTTCGATGAGGTACCTTACGTTCCAGTACCGCCACCAGATGAGGAAGAAGGCGAGTCATCGACAAAACAAGAAAAAGCTAAACCAACAGTAGAATGTGACTGGGTTTACCTGATGCAAAATTTGGGTTTAAAGGATGCATAGACACTGTCACTGGTCACTGTCACTGTGGCATTTCACAGTGACATTTTCACAGTGACAGGTTGTCGCATCTAAAAATGTGTCGGTGTGATGTGCCAGTGCGACATGTCAAACTGACCCTTTACAGGAATAGCTAGCCGCAAGATTAGAATGTGCCTCAGCGCTATAAGGCTGACTTGGTCCTGAAGAAAGAGTATATAAGAAGCATGCTTTCAATGGAAAAGCATGATAGTGCTACTTGACTTATCACTGACAGGCAGCTCGTGATACTTCAACTATCATCAACATTAAAGATCATATCTGACTTTCATACTCTAGAACAATTGTTACTTTTGATTTCTGGATCTTGTAAAGAGACGAACAGAGACAACTACCCTGTACACTCCTATTGCCTACATAATCCACCCCGTAACTGGAGTAGATACACAGCATCAGTGGAGATACGAAAGGTCTTGATCTCGACACAGCCTTTTAACAAGATTCAGAGAATCATAGTACAACTTCTAGTAGGAGAAGCAGATACAGATCTGACTTTCATACTCTAGAACAATTGTATCTATTGACTTCTGATCTCTGAACGAGACATACTGAGACAACTACCCAATACACTCCTCGTGCTGAATATATCCACCCCCTAACCGGGGTAGATGAATAGCATCGGGGGTGTTACAAAGGGACTTGATCTCGAACCGTTCTCTTCACTAATCAGTAAATCATAGTACAAACTTCTAGTAGGAGAAACAGATACTGAGTGATTGGATAAGCTTCTAGAGCAATTGTGAGTGGAAGAACATACTCTTTGGGGACCAACCAGGTCAACCTAAGGTAATTAACCACTTGTTGTAATACATATATGAGGCATTAATAGTAGTAAGTGTTTTGATGATGTTTGATGTTATAGATTAAGGACCAAAAATAAACTGTAATAACGTGTACAACTGTGTGAATTGCAAACATTGAATAAAAAGTAGAAACTAGACCCAAAACCCTAGGGGAGAGACACTCCCAATCTAGGGAAACAAGTCTAGTTTCTACACTAAAGACAATAAAACGGTTTGGACAGAATAATCATTTTATTGTAACAGGTATCCTCTATATTAATACTCAAGCAGTATTAGTCGACGGACATAGACTATAATTCGTATCCAAGGTAAAGCTTGCGTGAGTCTAGATATAAGAGCATACAAAGGGAAAGTGAAAGTAAAACAAGAGGTACTCTAAGTCTAATTAATATTATCTAAGATCCCAAAACAAGCCTGACGGCATCACAACAAGGCTAATCTCCGAAAAAAGGTCAGGATACATAACCAGGCCAGTCCGGCGGGCCTGTGAGTCACCTGTTAGCCGGGTGACAGAAGAACTTGAGTGAGACGACTTGTATCACTCTCGACGGGGGTACCTTAACGGTCCTATAGCAAACTCCCCTACCGCGACATTATAGTACTCTGCAGTTTGTTTGTCCAGATAAGGACACAGACCCGACTGATTCAGTCCATACAACCATCACTGTGCAGGATGTAGTGAGATTTTGGGGGTCACTGTGGCGTACAACCTCACACTATGTACTATACATATTGCTTGTTAAAAAGATAGATGGGCCCGCTTTAGGCCCTGTTTTCAGAACACTGAAGCTCTGCACAGAAAGCTGACACGTGTACATCGATTATACTCACAAACATCCTGAATGTGTGTTTGTAAGCAAGGCTCAATAATATTGTGATCTCTGAGCTGAATCCTATAAATTCTTCCTCTGTCAGTTTAGCTTCCGCTGCAATATAATCTGAAATGACCTCCAGCAGCAAGAGGAGACGAGCACCTCTCTCTCTTTAGTTCACTTACTCTCCCTGTAACTTCATCATAAGAGCTGGACTGGGCTCACAAGGGGATGTGAGTCTGGAAACACCCCAGCCTATTATTCACTCCCAGTCTGGTCTGGAGAGAGTCTAGCCAGCCCCCCGCTAGTTAGAACATGAAGCACGCACCTCCATAGTATAGAATACCCGCATGACCAACACAAGCCTCTCCCTCTGAGGCCTTAGGCTTTAAAGGACTCTGCTAAACACATTCTCTTCCTATATTACCTTGTGATTGGGGGGATATCTGGTTTCTATGCCCTGTTTACACAGTTCTCTCTCTCCTTCTCTCTCTCATTCTCTTTCTCTCTCTCTCTCTCACACATTCTTTGACAGCGCTTTCCCCTCATGTATCAGGGGTTAAGAATGAATTCACACAGACTACTTTACGTAGCGCTCCTGGAGCTCTCCCTAAAGGGCTGGGTTGTAACCCACTGTAGAGGAAACACCTCATACATGCACACACTGAACCAACAACCCCTACATCATGGGAGTGCTCAGAGAGGTGAGACAGTCCAACAGACCAGGTCAGTTACTCTGGGATGGCAGTCATTGTTCCCCCTGTCCTGCGCCACATGAATGGTAACATTTGGTAGTCATCAAAGACAAGAGTTCAGAGGGGCAGCTGCTTGTTGCACATTAAACAAGTGGTCATGAGCCTCCTCAACGTGTGAAAAACTCAGTCAATAATTGATACCGTTCTTCTCAAAGAAAGATCTAATTTGCCACTTAAACATCAAAGAAGCACCCTGGCAGTAACTTGTACATCACCAGATTCTATATTAGATCATTGGTGGTGGTGTGAACTGGAGATAAAAGGACCCATGTGTTTTTTACGTGTAGAGAGGCTTGTTAGTGCTCCAAAAGATCTGATGGAAGAAAGCTGGTTTGTGTATGTGCTGCGGTCTGTTGGTTTGATGTTGGGCCTGATTTGCTGCATTGACCAAGGGACAGATAGGAAGGACTTTTCCCCACAAATCTGTATATCCAGGGGCTGTTGGCAAGGCCAGGTCCCTATGCAGCCATCCACAACAGAGTATTGTGTGGCCAGGTGAGAACTCTACTATCTAATTAAGGTTGTGGGGAAGTAGAATGGGAACTGAGATGTGGAAGTGCATGACACTTTTGGCCACGCCAACGGTGTACACCCTTATTGAACTTGTGTGTTTATGATTTTGTTTATTCCTTTTATCAATGCAGAGCCTTCAGATTTATCCGTGATTAAGCTTTGATGAGTTTGAAACATAAAAGTGGATTTGGGGGGCTTATTTCTATGGAGCCCCACTACATGTCATATTTATGGTATACTTGTATTTATTGACAATTGCTCTTTACAGGGGAGTCTCGATAGGCATTGTTTTTCACCTTGTGTGATATCAACTCTGTACAGGTTTTTATCCCATTACAAATTGTTACTCATAAATTGTGTTATTTGTCACCCTCTTGTGGTCATAGGCATCCCCCTACCCACCGAGGCCAAAATGACAACTTCCCAACAGAAAAAACAAATGCCCACTTTCTGAGAACAACAATTACAGTGAGCACAGTACCCATAATTCCATCCTTCGGAAGGATATATCTCCCGAACACACAACCCTCAAAGTCCATTTACTGGAAATACTCTAACTTTATTGCTGTCCTCAATATAAGCTGCTCTCTCACTTTAATTTTGATCAGTAATTATGTTCATAAAGTTTGTGGATTAGTCTGAGTTTCTTTGGATAACAGCACAGGAGACATCTGTTTACACACAATGATGAGCCTGTGGTGCTGCTTGTGGTCGTATCTAGTGGAACACCCATAATGGGCCATAATTGGTAGTTTAATTGTGTGTGGTGTAGAAAGAGCATTGATTGCAAAACCAGTGGTATTTGAGAGTATACAATCATCTTTGTGTATGTATTACTCTCTAAATCCTCTTATATCGCACACAAAATCCTTTTCCACTCGTGGATAATAAAATGCTTCAAGAAGAATCAGAACAGTCATTTCCATGTCAAATCATACATACATAATGTGAGGGTTAGTGTAGGTTTGGCTGAAATTAAGTTGTGTCAAGCATTCATCACCATGTACGTATGCAGATACAAAGATACAAACTTGTGACACATTTTACAAGGAGAGTAAGCTACGTATTCATGTGCAGCCTCCATTCATCGGTGCCCTTTGAATATGTCTGAAGGCAGTGGGAGCCGTGAAATCAATGGGACTGCTAGAGTTGATAATAACGTCCTGTAAGAGCTCATTTCAGTTGAAAGTATTCAGACCCCTTGACTTTTTCCACATTTTGGTACGTGACAGCCTTATTCTAAAATGGACGAAACAAAACAATTTCCTCAGCTACACACAATACCCCATAATGACCCCAATGACAAAGCACTTTTTTTTTATTTTAGCACATTTATTAAAAACAAAATACAGAAATACCTTATTTCCATAAGTATTCAGACCATTTGCTATGATACTCGAAAATTGAGCTCAAGTGCATCCTGTTTCCATTGATCCTTGAGATGTTTCTACAACTTGATTGGAGTCCACCTGTGGTAAATTTAATTGATTGGACATGATTTGGAAAGGCAAACACCTGTCTATATAAGGTCCCACAGTTGACAATGCATGTCAGAGCATAAACCAAAAGCCATGAGGTCGAAGGAAGTGTACGTAGAGCTCCAAGACAGGATTGCGTCGAGTCACAGATCTGGGGAAGGGTACCAAAAAATGTCTGCAGCATTAAATGTCCCCAAGAATACAGTGGCCTCCTGTTTGGAACCACCAAGGCTCTTTCTAGAGCTGACCGCCCAGCCAAACTGAGAAATCGGGGGAGAAGCCGATGGTCACTCTAACAGAGCTACAGAGGTCCTCTGTGGAGATGGGAGAACCTTCCAGAAGGACAACCATCTCTGCAGCACTCCAACAATTAGGCCTTTATGGTAGTGTGGCCAGACGGAAGCCACTCCTCAGTAAAAGACGCATGACAGCCTACTTGGAGTTTGCCAAAAGGTACCTAAAGACTCTCAAACCATGAGAAACAAGATTCTCTGGTCTTGATGTAAAAATGTATCACTAGCCACTTTAAACAATGCCACTTAATATAATGTTTACATATCCTACATTACTCATCTCATATGTATATGTATATACTGTACTCTATATCATCTACTGCATCTTGCCATCTTTATGTAATACATGTATCACTAGCCACTTTAAACTATGCCACTTTATGTTTATATACCCTACATTACTCATCTCATATGTATATGTATATTCTGTACTCTATACCATCTACTGCATCTTGCCTATGCCGTTCCGTACCATCACTAATTCATATATTTTTATGTACATATTCTTTATCCCTTTACATTTGTGTGTATAAGGTAGTAGTCGTGGAATTGTTAGGTTAGATTACTCGTTGGTTATTACTGCATTGTCGGAACTAGAAGCACAAGCATTTCGCAACACTCGCATTAACATCTGCTAACCATGTGTATGTGACAAATTTGATTTGATTTGATGAAACCAAGATTGATCTCTTTGGCTGGGAATGCCAAGCATCACGTCTGGAGGAAACCTGGCTCCATCCCTACGGTGAAGCATTGTGGTGGCAGCACCAGGATGTGGGGATGTTTTTCAGTGGCAGGGACTGGGAGACTAGTCAGGATTGAGGCAAAGATGAACGGAGCAAAGTACTGAGAGATCCTTGATGAAAACCTACTCCAGAGTGCTCTAAACCTCAGACTGGGAGCGAAGGTTCACCTTCCAACCGACAAGACAATGCAGCAGTGGCTTCGGGACAAGTCTCTGAATGTCCTAGAATGGCCCAGCCAAAGCGCGGACTTGAACCCGATCGAACATCTCTGGGGAGACCTGAAAACAGCTTTGCAGCAACTCTCCCTATCCAACCTGACAGAGCTTGAGAGGATCTGCAGAGAAAACTGGGAGAAACTCCCTAAATACAGGTGTGCCAAGCTTGAAGCCTCATACCCGTGCTCCAAGACCTTAGTGCTGCTTTTGATACCATCGATCACCACATTCTTTTGGAGAGATTGGAAACCCAAATTGGTCTACATGGACAAGTTCTGGCCTGGTTTAGATCTTATCTGTTGGAAAGATATCAGTTGGTCTCTGTGGATGGTTTGTTCTCTGACAAATCAACTGTAAATGTCGGGGTTCCTCAAGGTTCCGTTTTAGGACCACTATTGTTTTCACTATATGTTTTAGCTCTTGGGGATGTCATTCGAAAACATAATGTTAACTTTCACTGCTATGCGAATGACACACAGCTGTACATTTTGATGAAACATGGTGAAGCCCAAAAATGCCCTCGCTGGAAGCCTGTGTTTCAGAAATAAGGAAGTGGATGGCTGTAAATGTTCTACTTTTAAACTCGGACAAAACAGAGATGCAAGTTCTAGGTCCCAAGAAACAAAGAGATCTTCTGTTGAATCTGACCATTAATCTTGATGGTTGTACAGTCATCTCAAATAAAACTGTGAAGGACCTTGGCGTTACTCTGGACCCTGATCTCTCTTTTGACGAACATATCAAGACTGTTTCAAGGACAGCTTTTTTCCATCTACATAACATTGCAAAGATCAGAAATGATGCAGAAAAATTAATCCATGTTTTTGTCACTTCTAGGTTAGGACTACTGCAATGCCCCAATTTCCGGCTACCTGGATAAAGCACTAAATATTTAATATTTAAGTTTTGTATTTTTAATACATTTCTTCTAACCCATTTTTGCTTTGTCATTATGGGGTGTTGTGTGTAGATTATGGGGTATTGCGTGTAGATGAATACATTTTAGAATAAGGCTGTCACCTAACAACATGTGGAGAAAGTCAAGGGGTCTGAATACTTTCCGAAGGCACTATATGATAGTGTGAGGGTATGTGCTGTGAGAAAATCACATACCCTCACACTATCATACAATTCCTTTGGCCACCAGGCTGGCCACCAGGCAGGACTCCAGGCAGGATGCCACCAGGCTGGCCAAAGGTCACGACACCAGGCAGGATGCCAACAGGCGGGTCACCAGCAGGGCCCTGGCTGTCATCAACACATAGAATCTCAGGCATGGGAGAAACACAGACAGTCAGAGTGTGTGAAATAAATGAGTGAAAAAAATGTATTAAAGAAAAGAGAGAGGTACTGGGCTGGAGAGAGAAAAACATCAGGACAGTCATTAAAGGCATGTGTTGAATATACTGAGAAGCAGTGAAAGAAAGAGAGTGAGTGAGAGAGAGAGAGAGAGAGAGAGAGAGAAGGAGACAAAACGAGCGGTTGCGCCTGTCATGGTTTTACTGGCTTCAGTGGTCGATTTGGAGGGGATGGAAAACAAGACGCCATTTCGTGTTCTATTAAAATATGCGGCACTATGCCCCCCCCCACACACACACACGGGGGGCGAAACCTTCTGTACCCCTACATGTGGGGTTTCCAGCCCAGTGACAACGCCCTGTAGTCGGGGTGGTGCAGCTTCAGGAGTAGCTCCTCATATTGGAGGAGTGTGTTTGTGTTGGCCCAGAATTAATAACTTTTCATTTAGTGCGGAAATGACAAGAATAGTAATTAAGGAAATGAAATGATTTTATTGGACATGATGTTTATATTAAATTCCAGATTTGATGCAGCTGCTCATGCAGAGAGGCCCTGCCCACAGAGCGATATCACTGGGGTAGAGGAACAGGGGGTGGGTTATTAAAGAAAGATAACACAAGCCAAATGCATTTCCCCATGTAAAAAACATACAGTGCATTCGGAAAGTATTCAGACCCCTTGACTTTTTTTCACATTTTGTTACGTTACAGCCTTATTATAAAATTGATTTTTTAAAATCATGATCAATCTACACACAATACCCCATAATGACAAAGCAAAAACAGGTTTTTATACATTTTTGCAAATGTATGTAAACAAAGAAAACTAATATCACATTTACATAAGTTCCATCAAGATCTGTCAGGTTGGATGGGGAGTGTTGCTGCACAGCTATTTTCAGGTCTGTCCAGAGATGTTCAATCAGGTTCAAGTCCGGGCTCTGGCTGGGCCACTCAAGTACATTCAGAGACTTGTCCCGAAGCCACTCCTGCATTGTCTTGGCTGTGTGCTTAGGGTCGCTGTCCTGTTGGAAGGTGAACCTTTGCCTCAGTCTGAGGTTCTGAGCACTCTGGAGCAGGTTTTCATCAAGGATCTCTCTGTACTTTGTTCTGTTCATCTTTGCCTCAACCCTGACTAGTCTCCCAGTCCTTGCAGCAGAAAAACATCCCCACAGCATGATGCTGCCACCACCATGCTTCACCGTAGGGATTGTGCCAGGTTTCCTCCAGACGTGACGCTTGGCATTCTGGCCAAAGAGTTCAATCTTGGATAGATCTTACCAGATAATCTTGCTTCTCATGGTCTGAGAGTTCTTTACTTGCCTTTTGGCAAACGCCAAGCTGCCTGTCATGTACCTTTTACTGAGGAGTGGCTTCCATCGGGCCACTCTACCATAAGGGCCTGATTGGTGAAATGCTGCAAAGATGGTTGTCCATCTGGAAGGTTCTCCCATCTCCACAGAGAAACTCTGGAGCTCTGTCAGAGTGACCATCGAATTCTTGGTCACCTCCCTGACCAAGACCCATCTACCCCCAATTGCTCAGTTTGGCTGGGTGGCCAGCTCTAGGAAGAGTCTTGGTCGTTCCAAACTTTTTACATTTAAGAATGATGGAGGCCACTGTGTTCTCGGGGACCTTAAATGCTGCAGATATTTCTTGGTACCCTTCCCCAGATATGTGCCTCGACACAATCCTGTCTCGGCGCTCTACGGACAATTCCATCAACCTATTGGATTTTACTCTGACATGCACTGTTAACTGTGGGACCTTAAATAGACAGGTGTGTGCCTTTCCAAATCAGGCCCAATCAATTGAATTTACCACAGGTGGACACCAATAGAGTTGTAGAAACAGCTCAAGGACGATCAATGGAAACAGTATGCACCTGAGCTCAATTTCAAATACTTATGTAAATAAGGTAGTTCTGTTTTTTTTTATATAAATTTGCAACCATTTCTAAATACCTGCTTTCACTTTGCAGTTGTTGGGTATTGTGTGTAGATTAATGAGGATTTAACTGTAATGAAACAAAATGTGGAAGAAGGGCTGTGAATAATTTCCCAAATGTACTGTATAACAGTGGTGGATAGCAAATTGGACCAACATCAAGTGCATTTTGATGAATGAGGAAAGATTCTAAAGTACTCTGAAGCCATATGACATATTCATAAACACACCCTTGTAGCATAATGTATTTTCACATATCATATTACCCTATTTGCCTCACTGGAAAAGTTCATATTGAAGAGTGTTGGTTCAGCTTTTTTTGGGTGGCCCAAACCCACGGTCGTCCCATCTCCTACTGTTATGGGTGCTCAAAATCCCATAACAGGCAGTGACAGAACTGCTGATTCTTACTATTGGTGGGCTGTGGGGTACAGGGCCAGTCAGGGTTCCTAATTTAAAGCCCATCAAATTTGAACCCTACTGGGCCCTATTCTCCTATAAGGCCATAGAAATGACTGACACTGTTGGTTCTAGAATAAGCCATCTTTGTCCACCCTAACCCAGGCCTATTGGAGGTGGCGTGCCTGGTAACTGCAACACCCAGTATGCGTCAACATGCCTTTTGTCCAGATGGATACTTGGAGTAAACACAATATGGGTGTCCTCCTGGCTCCTGGAGTAATTGTGTCTGATATGTTTTTTCTAAAGCTGATCTCCAAACAGTGTGATTAGAGTAATGGTCCTGAATGTGCTGCTTTAATCAGCCTTTACAGCTCTGGAAGAGACGGTGATTTATTCAAGAAGGGCTGGAGGAGAAGCAGTCCAAAACATTGGAACATCTAAGGACTCCCATTCCTTTCTTCCATTGATTTGTTCATGTGTTCACGTAATGATGGGGCGGTGAGTCAGAAGCAGGTGTAGGTGAAACTTTTGAATAAAACAACAAAACCAAGAACACGACACTAACATAAGGCAGAACGCCGATACACAAGAACAATACCAACTGGTGAGTGAACCTGGGAGAGTGACATAAAGGGGAGGAAATGATGAGGGTAATGGAGTCCAGGTGCGAATCATAATGATTCACAGGTGTGCGTAATGATGAGTGCCAGGTGTGTGTAATGATGAATCCAAGGACCGGTGGTTAGTACTCTGGCGACGTAGTACGTCGGAGGGGAGGAGCAGGAACAGACGTGACAGTACCCCCACCCCCCACCCCCCTCTGACGTGCGGCTCCAGCTGCAGGATGACGCCAACCAGGAGGACGTGGAGCGGGTCGGTCCGGGTGGCGAAGGTGGAAATGACAGATGATGTTGGGATCCAGAATGTCCTCCACCGGAACCCAACACCGCTCCTCTGGGCCATAACCCTCCCAGTCTACCAGATACTGGAGCCGACCCCCACAACGTCAGGAGTCCAGGGGGGGCTGGAGGTGTGTCGTGGGGGACAGCATCCGCTAGGGGACCAGGAACCACCGGCCTGAGAAGGGAGACAGGTAGCATGGGTCTTGGAGAATACCTCCCTTAGATCCTGATATTCCTCCTGGATGTTGGGCTGGAGGTCAACCACAGGACTCTCAACCGACGTGGAACCACAGGGGACAGGAAGCAGGTCTTCCGGCATTCAGGTGACCAGTCGGTGATTCTCACCCTCGACAATGAGATGGTAGGGTTATGGCGCTGAAGCCAAGGTAGGCCGAGGATGATCTTGTGAACTGGAGCACTGGTGATGAAGAAGGGGATGTTTTCCTGGTGATTGTGCTCGACGGTGAGGGTGAGTGGTTGGGTGATGTGTGTGATGGTTCTGGATCCTAGAGGCCGAGAGTCGAGACCTTGAACCGGAAAAGGAGAGGAGAGGGGGTAGGTAGTAATATTGAGAGAGGAGGCAAGGATCTGATCCATAAAGTTCCCCGTGGCGCCGGAATCCACTGAAGATGTGCAGAGCATGAGGGACAGTCAGCCAGAGTGATGAGTACTAAAAAGAGTCTAACAGGAAGAGATTGAGATTGAAAACTCACTCCTGGTCCAGGGGATGTAACATCACGTGACCGTCCCTCCTTTTATTTTTAATTATTTATTTAACCTTTATTTAACTAGGCAAGTCAGTTAAGAACAAATTCTAATTTACAATGACGGCCTACCAAAAGGAAAAGACCTGGGAAAAGGGCTGGGATTAAAAACAAAATAAAAATAAAATAAAAAAATAACATAAATATAGGACAAAACACACATCACGACAAGAGAAACAACACTACATAAAGAGAGACCTAAGACAACAACATAGCAAGGCAGCAGCACATGACAACACAGCATGGTTGCAACACAACATAACAACAACATGGTAGCAACACAACATGGTAGCAGCACAAAACATGGTACAAACATTATTGGGCACAGACAACAGCACAAAGGACAATAAGGCAGAAACAACAATACATCACGCAAAGCAGCCACAACTGTCAGTAAGAGTGTCCATGATTGAGTCTTTGAATGAAGAGATTGACATAAAACTGTCCCGTTTGAGTGTTTGTTGCAGCTCGTTCCAGTCGCTAGCTGCAGCAAACTGAAAAGACGAGCAACCCAGGGATGTGTGTGCTTTGTGGACCTTTAACAGAATGTGTCTGGCAGAACGGGTGTTGTATGTGGAGGATGAGGGCTGCAGTAGATATCTCAGATAGGGGAGAGTGAGGCCTAAGAGGGTTTTATAAATAAGCATCAACCAGTGAGTCTTGCAACGGGTATACAGAGATGACCAGTTTACAGAAGTGTATAGAGTGCAATGATGTGATGTGATGTGTCCTATAAGGAGCATTGGTGGCAAATTTGATGGGTGAACTGTAAAGAACATCTAGCCGCTCGAGAGCACCCTTACCTGCTGATCTATAAATTCTGTCTCCGTAATCTAGCATGGGTAGGATGGTGCTCTGAATCAAGGTTAGTTTGGTAGTTGGGGTGAAATAGGAGCAATTACGATAGAGGGAATCAAGTCTAAATTTAACTTTAGCCTGCAGCTTTGATATGTGCTGAGAGACGGACAGTGTACTGTCTAGCCATACTCCCAAGTACTTGTATGCGGGGACTACCTCAAGCTCTAAACCCTCAGAGGTAATAATAACCCCTATGGGGAGAGGGGAATTCTTCTTACCAAACCACATGACCTTTGTTTTGGAGGTGTTCAGACCAAGGTTAAGGGTAGAGAAATCTTGTTGGACACTAAGAAAGCTTTGTTGTAGAGCATTTAACACAAAATCCGGGAAGGGGGCAGCTGAGAACAAGACTGTATCATCTGCATATAAATGGATGAGAGAGCTTCCTACTGTCTGAGCTATGTTGTTGATGTAAATTGAGAAGAGCGTGGGGCCTAGGATTGAGCCTTGGGGTACTCCCTTGGTGACAGGCAGTGGCTGAGAGCAGATTTTCTGACTTTATACACTGCACTCTTTGAGAGAGGTAGTTAGCAAAACAGGCCAGAGACCCCTCAGATACACCAATACTCCTTAGCCGGCCCACAAGAATGGAATTGTCTACCGTATCAAAATCTTTGGCCAAGTCAATAAAAATAGCAGCACAACACTGCTTAGAATCAAGGGCAGTGGTGACATCATTGAGGACCTTTAAGGTTGCAGTGACACATCCATAACCTGAGTGGAAACCAGATTGCATACCAGAGAGAATACTATAGACATCAAGATTGCCAGTCAGTTGATTATTGACAAGTTTTTCCAACACTTTTGATAAACAGGGCAAAATAGAAATAGGCCTATAACAGTTAGGATCAGCTTGATCTCCCCCTTTAAATAAAGGACAAACCGTGGCTGCCTTCCAAGCAATGGGAACCTCCCCAGAAAGGAGAGACATGTTAAAAAGGTCAGAGATAGGCTTGGCGATAATAGGGGCAGCAACCTTAAAGAAGAAAGGGTCTAAACCATCTGACCCAGATGGTTTTTTGGGGTCAAGTTTCAGGAGCTCCTCTAGCACCTCGGACTCAGTGACTGCCTGCAGGGAGAAACTTTGTAGCGGGGCAGGTGAAAAAGGGGGAGAAGCATCGGTGATAGTCGCATTCAAACGGGTGGTAGATGAGAAAATGTTTGACAGGCAAGGAGGCATGGCTGAGTCAAATAGGAATCCTGACTGAATGAAGTAGTGATTAAAGAGCTCAGCCATGCGCTTCTTGTCAGTAACAACCACATCATCAACTTTAAGGGACATGGGCAGCTGTGAGGAGGAGGGTTTATTCTCCAGGTCTTTAATCATTTTCCAGAACTTCTTTGGGTTAGACCCACAGAGAGAGAGAACTGCTCCTTAAGGGAACTACCTTAGGCCTTCTGGATAGCCCGAGTGCACTTATTTCTCATTTGCCTGAACGAGAGCCAGTCAGCCTGAGTATGCGTGTGCCGAGCCTTTCGCCAAATGCAATTCTTGAGGTGGAGTAACTCTGCAAGATCACTGTCGAACCATGGGGCTGAACCTGTTTTTAATTCTCATTTTCTTTATGGGGGCGTGTTTGTTAACAATACCACTGAAAAAAAAAGTTTAAAAAAAGAAGGTCCAAGTGTCTTGGACAGAGGGGATCAAGCTGATTCTATACCATTTTACAGAGGCTAATTCATGAAGGAAGGCTTGCTCATTAAAGTTTTTTAGCAAGCGTCTATGACAAATCAGGACAGGTCGTTTCACTGAGCAGCCATTACGAACACAGGCTGTAAAACAGTGATCACTGAGGTCATTACAGAAAACACCAGACTGATACCTATCAGGATTATTTGTGAGGATAACATCAAGAAGAGTAGCCTTTTCTGGGTGTTTGGAGTCATACATAGTGGGATTGGTAATAAGCTAAGAAATATTTAGGGAGTCCCATTGCTTTAGGACATGGTCAGGTGGTTTAAGCATGTCCCAGTTTAGGTCACCTAGCAGGACAAATTCTTGGTGTGAGGGGCCAGTAGAGAGCTTAGGACAGGTAGGGTATAGGCCGGTGCTGATGGAGGACGATAGCACCCAGCAACAGTCAACAAAGAGCTATTTTAAAGTTTAAAACCAGCAAATCAAATTGTTTGGGGGCAGACTTGGTGGAGACAACCGAGCACTGAAGGTGATCCTTGGTAGAGATTGCCACTCCCCCACCTTTGGAAGATCTGTCTTGTCGTAAAAAGGTTATAACCAGAAAGATTAACATCAGTATTCAAAACACTCTTCATTAACCACATCTCAGTAATGACCAACACATCTGGATTGGAGCTCTGAAACCACACTTTCAATTGATCCATTTTAGGTAATAAGCTTCTAGTGTTAACGTGCAGAAAACCCAGGCATTTACGGGAGCAGAAATCAGTGAAGCAGATATCAGAGCACAAGTCAGAATTGGGGCTAGCTACAGTAGATGGGCCAGGGTGTACGTGCACATTTCCAGATATCATCAACAGTAAAATAATCAAGGCATGGCATAGGACAGGGAGAGCTCTGCAGTGCTGATTTATGACATCTGAATGTGCAGCAGATGGCAACAAGATCATATTGTACAGCAATTTCATCAGGTAACATGATCCGGGATCCAATCTGCTCTAGTGGATCCCGGATTCTGAAGTAACGGACACCGCTGGCGCTTGTGCCCTCCCTGGCCACAGTACAGACAGAGCCCCAGCTGCATCCGTCTGCGTCTTTCCGCCGCGGGGCATGTGACACTTACCTCCCACGGTTTAGGCTCTGATCCCAAAAACTCGCCGAAGGAGAGAGAGAAGCGATGTAGATGCCGACGCTCCCGGAGGAGGTTATCCAGATGGATGGCCATCGCAATGAGTGCGTCCAGGGTGAGGTTGTCATCTTGGCAGGCCAATTCCCTCTAGACCTCCTTGTGCAGACCTCTTCTAAATAATGTGCTGAGCGCCGGCTCATTCCATCCACTGGAAGCTGCTATTGTCCCGGAAGGTAAGCGCATACTCAGCAGCAGCCGTCTGATTCCCCTGCTGGAGCTGAAGCAGACGCTCATCTCCCTCTCTGACCTCCCCGGGATGATCAAAAATACATTTTAACAGAGCCATGAACCCCCATAAGACTCATCTCCTCCTCTCTCCCAGACGGCCGTAGCCCATTCCAATCCTCGTCCAGTCAGCAGAGAAATAACCGTGACAACCTTAGACCTCTCGGTGGGGGGAGCTCCCATCTGCTGTGCGAAATAGAGGGAGCACTGAAGGAGGAAGCCACGGCATTTGGATGGTGTCCTGTCATATTTCTCCGGGAGAGATAGATGGGCATCGCTGACCTGAGCGGGTTGCTGAATGGGCTGGTGTGCTGACTCGTTGGGTAGACAGGCTCCAGAATATCCTCTGCTGTTGAGACATTGTAGACTGAGGAGAACCTCTTCCATGGCCGTCCCCAGTTGAGCCAGCTGATCATGGTGTTGACGAAGAAGGTCACCTTGTTCATTGATCGTCTCGGAGATGTATGGTTGTCCTGCTGCTTCCATATTTTGAGTTGGTATTCTGTAATGATGGGGCGGTGAGTTGGAGGCAGCTGCAGGTGAAACGTTTGAATAAAACAACAAAACCAAGAACACGGCACTAACATAAGGCAGAACACCAATACACAAGAACAATACCAACTGGTGAGTGAACCTGGGAGAGTGACATATAAATGGGAGGAAATGATGAGGGTAATGGAGTCCATGTGTGAATAATAATGATTCACAGGTCCACGTAATACATTTACATTTAAGTCATTTAGCAGACGCTCTTATCGAGAGCGACTTACAAATTGGTGCTTTCACCTTATGACATCCAGTGGAACAGCCACTTTACAATAGTGCATCTAAGTCTTTTAAGGGGGGTGAGAAGGATTACTTTATCCTATCCTAGGTATTCCTTAAAGAGGTGGGGTTTCAGGTGTCTCCGGAAGGTGGTGATTGACTCCGCTGTCCTGGCGTCGTGAGGGAGTTTGTTCCACCATTGGGGGGCCAGAGCAGCGAACAGTTTTGACTGGGCTGAGCGGGAACTGGACTTCCTCAGTGGTAGGGAGGCGAGCAGGCCAGAGGTGGATGAACGCAGTGCCCTTGTTTGGGTGTAGGGCCTGATCAGAGCCTGGAGGTACTGAGGTGCCGTTCCCCTCACAGCTCCGTAGGCAAGCACCATGGTCTTGTAGCGGATGCGAGCTTCAACTGGAAGCCAGTGGAGAGAGCGGAGGAGCGGGGTGACGTGAGAGAACTTGGGAAGGTTGAACACCAGACGGGCTGCGGCGTTCTGGATGAGTTGTAGGGGTTTAATGGCACAGGCAGGGAGCCCAGCCAACAGCGAGTTGCAGTAATCCAGATGGGAGATGACAAGTGCCTGGATTAGGACCTGCGCCGCTTCCTGTGTGAGGCAGGGTCGTACTCTCTGCGGATGTTGTAGAGCATGAACCTACAGGAACGGGCCACCGCCTTGATGTTAGTTGAGAACGACAGGGTGTTGTCCAGGATCACGCCAAGGTTCTTAGCGCTCTGGGAGGAGGACACGATGGAGTTGTCAACCGTGATGGCGAGATCATGGAACGGGCAGTCCTTCCCCGGGAGGAAGAGCAGCTCCGTCTTGCCGAGGTTCAGCTTGAGGTGGTGATCCGTCATCCACACTGATATGTCTGCCAGACATGCAGAGATGCGATTCGCCACCTGGTCATCAGAGGGGGAAAGGAGAAGATTAATTGTGTGTCGTCTGCATAGCAATGATAGGAGAGACCATGTGAGGTTATGACAGAGCCAAGTGACTTGGTGTATAGCGAGAATAGGAGAGGGCCTAGAACAGAGCCCTGGGGACACCAGTGGTGAGAGCGCGTGGTGAGGAGACAGATTCTCGCCACGCCACCTGGTAGGAGCGACCTGTCAGGTAGGACGCAATCCAAGCATGGGCCGCGCCGGAGATGCCCAACTCGGAGAGGGTGGAGAGGAGGATCTGATGGTTCACAGTATCGAAGGCAGCCGATAGGTCTAGAAGGATGAGAGCAGAGGAGAGAGAGTTAGCTTTAGCAGTGCGGAGTGCCTCCGTGATACAGAGAAGAGCAGTCTCAGTTGAATGACTAGTCTTGAAACCTGACTGATTTAGATCAAGAAGGTCATTCTGAGAGAGATAGCGGGAGAGCTGGCCAAGGACGGCACGTTCAAGAGTTTTGGAGAGAAAAGAAAGAAGGGATACTGGTCTGTAGTTGTTGACATCGGAGGGATCGAGTGTAGGTTTTTTCAGAAGGGGTGCAACTCTCGCTCTCTTGAAGACGGGAGGGACGTAGCCAGCGGTCAGGGATGAGTTGATGAGCGAGGTGAGGTAAGGGAGAAGGTCACCGGAAATGGTCTGGAGAAGAGAGGAGGGGATAGGGTCAAGCGGGCAGGTTGTTGGGCGGCCGGCCGTCACAAGACGCGAGATGTCATCTGGAGAGAGAGGGAGAAAGAGGTCAGAGCACAGGGTAGGGCAGTGTGAGCAGAACCAGCGGTGTCGTTTGACTTAGCAAACGAGGATCGGATGTCGTCGACCTTCTTTTCAAAATGGTTGACGAAGTCATCTGCAGAGAGGGAGGAGGAGGGGGAGGGGAGGAGGATTCAGGAGGGAGGAGAAGGTGGCAAAGAGCTTCCTAGGGTTAGAGGCAGATGCTTGGAATTTAGAGTGGTAGAAAGTGGCTTTAGCAGCAGAGACAGAGGAGGAAAATGTAGAGAGGAGGGAGTGAAAGGATGCCAGGTCCGCAGGGAGGCGAGTTTTCCTCCATTTCCGCTCGGCTGCCCGGAGCCCTGTTCTGTGAGCTCGCAATGAGTCGTCGAGCCACGGAGCGGGAGGGAGGACCGAGCCGGCCTGGAGGATAGGGGACATAGAGAGTCAAAGGATGCAGAAAGGGAGGAGAGGAGGGTTGAGGAGGCAGAATCAGGAGATAGGTTGGAGAAGGTTTGAGCAGAGGGAAGAGATGATAGGATGGAAGAGGAGAGAGTAGCGGGGGAGAGAGAGCGAAGGTTGGGACGGCGCGATACCATCCGAGTAGGGGCAGTGTGGGAAGTGTTGGATGAGAGCGAGAGGGAAAAGGAAACAAGGTAGTGGTCAGAGACTTGGAGGGAGTTGCAATGAGGTTAGTGGAAGAACAGCATCTAGTAAAGATGAGGTCGAGCGTATTGCCTGCCTTGTGAGTAGGGGGAAGGTGAGAGGGTGAGGTCAAAAGAGGAGAGGAGTGGAAAGAAGGAGGCAGAGAGGAATGAGTCAAAGGTAGACGTGGGGAGGTTAAAGTCGCCCAGAACTGTGAGAGGTGAGCCGTCCTCAGGAAAGGAGCTTATCAAGGCATCAAGCTCATTGATGAACTCTCCGAGGGAACCTGGAGGGCGATAAATGATAAGGATGTTAAGCTTGAAAGGGCTGGTAACTGTGACAGCATGGAATTCAAAGGAGGCGATAGACAGATGGGTAAGGGAGAAAGAGAGAATGACCACTTGGGAGAGATGAGGATCCCGGTGCCACCACCCCGCTGACCAGAAGCTCTCGGGTGTGCGAGAACACGTGGGCGGACGAAGAGAGAGCAGTAGGAGTAGCGGTGTTGTCTGTGGTGATCCATGTTTCCGTCAGTGCCAAGAAGTCGAGGGACTGGAGGGAGGCATAGGCTGAGATGAACTCTGCCTTGTTGGCCGCAGATCGGCAGTTCCAGAGGCTACCGGAGACCTGGAACTCCACGTGGGTCGTGCGCGCTGGGACCACCAGATTAGGGTGGCCGCGGCCACTCGGTGTGGAGCGTTTGTATGGTCTGTGCAGAGAGGAGAGAACAGGGATAGACAGACACATAGTTGACAGGCTAGAGAAGAGGCTACGCTAATGCAAAGGAGATTGGAATGACAAGTGGACTACACGTCTCGAATGTTCAGAAAGTTAAGCTTACGTAGCAAGAATCTAATTGACTAAAATGATTAAAATGATACAGTACTGCTGAGGTAGGCTAGCTGGCAGTGGCTGCGTTGTTGACTTTGTAGGCTAGCTGGCAGTGGCTGCGTTGTTGACACTACACTAATCAAGTCGTTCCGTTGAGTGTAAAGTTTCTACAATGCTGCTATTCGGGGGCTAGCTGGCTAGCTAGCAGTGTTGACTACGTTACGTTGCGTTAAAAGAACGACAATAGCTGGCTAGCTAACCTAGAAAATCGCTCTAGACTACACAATTATCTTTGAAACAAAGACGGCTATGTAGCTAGCTATGTAGCTAGCTACGATCAAACAAATTACACCGTTGGGACTGTAATGAAATGAAATGAAAATGTGATACTACCTGTGGAGCGAAGCGGAATGCGACCGGAATGCGAAAGTTCTATTCAGTAGACGTTGGCTAGCTGTTGGCTAGCTAGGAGTGACTCCTACGTTAAGGACGACAAATAGCTGGCTAGCTAACCTCGGTAAATTAAGATAATCACTCTAAGACTACACACTCTAAACTACACAATTATCTTGGATACGAAGACAGCAAAGACAACTATGTAGCTAGCTAACACTACACTAATCAAGTCGTTCAGTTGAGTGTGATAGTTACTACAGTGCTACGGTAGACGGTGAACGTTTGCTAGCTGGCTAGCTGCTGGGCAGATAGGAGGACGACGAAATACGATAATTACGCAATTATCACTCTAAGACTACACACTCTAAACTACACAATTATCTTGGATACGAAGACAGCAAAGACAACTATGTAGCTAGCTAACACTACACTAATCAAGTCGTTCAGTTGAGTGTGATAGTTACTACAGTGCTACGGTAGACGGTGAACGTTAGCTAGCTGGCTAGCTGTTGGGCAGATTGGAGGACGACGAAATACGATAATTACGCAATTATCTTTGATACAAAGACGGCTATGTAGCTAGCTAAGAAGAAATTGCTAAGATTAGACAAATCAAACCGTTGTACTATAATGAAATGTAATGAAAAGTTATACAACCTGCAGACCGAAGCGCGGATGCCATTTTAGTTAATATTAGCCAGATAGTCAGCAAGTTAGTCTAGGTTCGGCAACGTCAACAGTATATTTAACAAGATATACATAAGCAACACCAGTTATATACCGTTCTATATGAAATAAATCCCAATCGATACGGCGTGGGTATGTAAACGTTAGCTTGCTACTAGCTAGCTAGCGAGAAAGTCGTTAAGTATGTCGTGCAGTTAACGTTCTGCTAGCTTAGCTACAATATTAGCTCGGCATTCGGATGAACTGTTAATCATTACGTATTTGCCAAATATGTGTGCCAATCTGCTAAATGATTATAAACGTGAAGCTCACCTTTCTGTCGTCTTTTCGTAATGATGAGTGCCAGGTGTACGCAATGAGGAATCCCAGGACTTGTGGTTAGTACTCTGGAGAAGTCGTACGCCGGAGGGGAGGAGCAGGAGCAGACGTGACAGTTCACTACTTCAGGTTATTTGTAATGGTGAACTCTTGAAGGAAGTTATTGGTTAAACTGTCGTGAGTGTGAGTGTGTGTGCCTGTGTGAGTATGTGGATGATGTACAACTGAGAATATATCCAGTACCAGTCAAAAGTTTTGACACACCTACTCATTCAAGGGTTTGTCTTTATTTTTTTTACTGTTTTCTACATTGTAGAATAATAGTGAAGACATCAAAACTATGAAATAACACATTTGGAATCATGTAGTAACCAGATTTCCACCGGTCTAATGTCAATTGCCTGAATCAAGCAGTCTCCTTTGAACAGTTGATGTTGAGATGTGTTTGTTACTTGATCTCTGTGAAGCATTTATTTGAGCTGCAATCTGAGGTGCAGTTAACTCTAATGATCTTATCCTCTGCAGCAGAGGTAACTCTGGGTCTTCCTTTCCTGTGACGCTCCTCATGAGAGAGCTTGATGGTTTTTGCGACTGCACTTCAAGAAACTTTCAAAGTTCTTGAAGTTTTCCAGATTGACTGACCTTCATGTCTTAAAGTAATGATGGACTGTTGTTTCTCTTTGCTTATATGAGCTGTTCTTGCCATAATATGGACTTGGTCTTTTACCAAATAGGGCTATCTTCTGTATACCTCCTCTACCTTGTCACAACACAACTGATTGGCTGTAACACATTAACTTCTTGCGTCGAGCCATCCCGGATCCGGTATCGTGACTACAGCCTCAAGCTCATTTCCATAACGCAACGTTAACTATTCATGAAAATCGCAAATGAAATGAAATTAATCTATTTGCTCTCAAGCTTAGCCTTTTGTTAACAATACTGTCATCTCAAATTTTCAAAATATGCTTCTCAACCATTGCAAAACAAGCATTTGTGTAACAGTATTGATAGCTAACGTAGCATTTAGCGTAGCATTTAGCGTTAGCATTCAGCAGGCAACATTTTCACAAAAACCAGAAAAAGCATTCAAATAAAATCATTTACCTTTGAAGAACTTCGGATGTTTTCAATGAGGAGACTCTCAGATAGCAAATGTTCAGTTTTTCCTGAAAGATTATTTGTTTAGGACAAATCGCTCCGTTTTCTGCGTCACGTTTAGCTACGAAAAAAAACCTGTATCCAGGATTGTGTAAATCTATCCGCAAGCTCATTAGCATAACACAACGTTAACTATTCATGAAAATCGCAAATGAAATGAAATTAATCTATTTGCTCTCAAGCTTAGCCTTTTGTTAACAACACTGTCATCTCAGATTTTCAAAATATGCTTTTGAACCATAGCTAAACAAGCATTTGTGTAACAGTATCGATAGCCTAGCATAGGATTATGCCTCTCTTTCAGCATGCAACATTTTCACAAAAACCAGAAAAGCATTCAAATAAAATCATTTACATTTGAAGAACTTCGGATGTTTTCAATGAGGAGACTCTCAGATAGCAAATGTTCAGTTTTTCCTGAAAGATTATTTGTTTAGGACAAATCGCTCCGTTTTCTGCGTCACGTTTAGCTACGAAAAAAAACCTGTATCCAGGATTGTGTAAATCTATCCGCAAGCTCATTAGCATAACACAACGTTAACTATTCATGACAATCGCAAATTAAATGAAATTAATCTATTTGCTCTCAAGCTTAGCCTTTTGTTAACAACACTGTCATCTCAGATTTTCAAAATATGCTTTTGAACCATAGCTAAACAAGCATTTGTGTAACAGTATTGATAGCCTAGCATAGGATTATGCCTCTCTTTCAGCATGCAACATTTTCACAAAAACCAGAAAATGATTCAAATAAAATCATTTACCTTTGAAGAACTTCAGATGTTTTCAATGAGGAGACTCTCAGTTAGATAGCAAATGTTCCGTTTTTACAAAACATATTATTTGTGTCGACTAATTGCTCCGTTTTGTTCATCACGTTTGGGTAAGAAAAAATAAATAAAAATTAAGTCATTAAAACGCGAACTTTTTTCCAAATTAACTCCATAAAATCGACAGAAACATGGCAAACCGATGTTTAGAATCAATCCTCAAGGTGTTTTTCACATATCTATCGACGATAAAATCCTTCGTGGCAGTTGACTTTCTCTTCTGAAGAAATGGAACGCGCATGGACCTACAGATTACGCAATAATTTCGACACAGGACACCGGGCGGGACACCAGGTAAATGTAGTCTCTTATGGTCAATCTTCCAATGATATGCCTACAAACACGTCACAATGCTGCAGACACCTTGGGGAAACGACAGAAAGGGCAGGCTCATTCGGAGACATTGGAACACAGCGCCTTCAGAATCTGGTTTCGCCTGTAGCATTAGTTCTGGGGCACTCAGAGATAATATCTTTGCAGTTTTGGAAACGTCAGAGTTTTGTCTTTCCAAGGCTGTCAATTCCATGCATAGTCGAGCATCTTTTCGTGACAAAATATTGCGCTTAAAACGGGCACGTCTTTTTATCCAATAATGACATAGCGCCCCCATAGGTTGAAGAGGTTAAGAAGGAATGAAATTTCACAAATTAACTTTTAACAAGGCACACCTTTTAATTGAAATGCATTCCAGGTGACTACCTCATGTAGCTGGTTGAGACAATGTCAAGAGTGTGCAAAGCTGTCATCAAGGCAAAGGGTTGCTACTTTGAAGAATCTCAAATATAAAATATATTCTGATTTGTTTATCCCTTTTTTGGTTACTGCATGATTCCATATGTGTTATTTCATAGTTTTGATGTATTCACTATTATTCTGCAATGTAGAAAATAGTTTAAAAAAAGAAAAACCCTGGAATGAGTTGATGTGTCTAAACTTTTGACCAGTACTGTATATGTCAAAATCTGGAAAGATGAATGGCGCTGGAGAGATGTATTGCTTTTGAGTAACAACAAAGAGGACATGCCACACGCTCATTCAAAAGCGCAGATGCTCACATGCATATCATCATTTGCCAAAGTATGAGGAAAACATGGAGTCAAAAGAGCAAATCCTACTAGCCTGAGTCAGGTTACTGTCTCCTTCACTATATCAAAATAAATGTTCTCTAAGCCACCATTTTGTGTTCCATTGCTATTTCTTTTTTCAAGCACTTTACCCTCTTTTTTATTTCCTACAATGGCAGGGCCCTGCCCATTACATTAGTGTTGTTTTGCTTCGCTGTGATGTGCTCCCATCTGGTTCCCAGTGAAAATGCATCACTCCATTAACATTGCCTGTGATCTAGGATGCTTTAATCTAAGACTATAAACTACACTTAATTACATCCTAATTAAGTGGAGCTATATTAGTATAATGCAATCAAATAGGGAATACATCCATTCTGGCAAGTCAAACATGCTAAAGTTGCAGTTGAAAAGGTTTTACTTCTGTCTTACGATCAGATCTTAAAATCATATTTAATACATATATTCAGACCTAAGCCTAATGTATACTGTATTGAATTAGCAAAGAAATAGATGCATTGTTAATTGTCATGAGTTTCCATTTCTGTTTAGTGAAAGAGCATAACAACTGAGACTTCAAACAAATCAACAGTCACTGCCATGGTCTCTGGTCTCTGTCAGTGTGGAAATCTGACATCTGACTTTACATGAAACTGATGTCTGACCTTTCGTACTTTCTACTCTATTGCTTCCAGTCATATCTGTAATCACAATATGCGTCACACTTATTTCCAGTATTTTGTTTGATTAAACATTAAAATAAAAAAGTTAACGTCTGATTATAATTTCAACACAGATGATATGAAATGCAAGATGCAAAGCAATTACTTTTTTCATGGTGTCACAATAAAAGATTTGGCTCGCACAGAATGACACAATTTGCTATAGTGGTATTTGGTATTTTATTAGGGTCCTCATTAGCTGTTGAGAAAGCAGCAGCTACTCTTCCTAGGGTCCACACAAAACATGAAACATTACATAATACAGAACATTAATAGACAAGGAGTGAACTACATTAATTTTTAAAAGGCACACATAGCCTACATATCAATACACACACAAACTATCTAGGTCAAATAGGGGAGAGGCGTTGTACTGTGAGGTGTTGCTTAATCTGTTTTTTGAAACCAGGTTTGCTGTTCATTTGAGAAATATGAGATGTAAAGGAGTTCCATGCAATAATGGCTCTATATAATACTGTACGCTTTCTTTAATTTGTTCTGCATTTGGGGACTGTGAAAAGATCCCTGGTGGCATGGCTGGTGGGGTAAGTGTGAGTGTCAAAGCTCTGTGTAAGTTAACTATGCAAACTATTTGGAATTTTCAACACATTCATTTTTTTATAAAAATAAGAAGTGATGCAGTCAGTCTCTCCTCAGCTATTAGCCAAGCGAGACTGGCATGCATAGTATTTATATTAGACCTCTGATTACAGTGAAGAGCAAGACCTGCCACTCTGTTCTTTCCTTGCAGCACTTGACCACACGACTAGACAATGCTCAAGACAAGACAAAATTAAAGCCTGCAGGACTTGCTTTTTGGAGTGCGGTGTCATAAAAGCAGAGCAACTCTTAACTACGGACAGATCTCTCCCCATCTTTACAACCATTGAATCTATATGTTTTGACCATGACAGTTTACAATCTAAGATAACACCAAGTAATTTAGTCTCCTCAACTTGTTCAACAGCCACAGCATTCATTACCAGATTCAGCTGAGGTCTAGAACTTAGGGAATGATTTGTACCAAATACAATGCTCTTAGTTTTAGAGATGTTCAGGACCAGTTTATTACTGGCCACCCATTCCAAAACAGACTACAACTCTTTGGTAAGGGTGTCAATTACTTCATTAGCTGTGGTTGCTGATTAGTATATGGTTGAATCATCAGCATACATGGACACACATGCTTTGTTTAATGCCAGTGGCAGGTCATTGGTAAAAATAGAAAAGAGTAGAGGGCCTACAGAGCTGCCTTGCGGTACACCACACTTTACATGTTTGATATTAGAGAAGCTTCCATTAAAGAAAACCCTTCGATAGATAGTTCCAAATTCACGATATGACAGACTTTGGAAAAGTCATAACACGTAAGTTCTCAACAACAGATTATGGTCAATAATATCAAAGGCTACACTGAAATCTAACAGTACAGCTCCCACAATCTTCTAATTATGAATTTATTTCAACCAATAATCAGACATTTGTCTCAGTGTTGAGTGCCCTTCTCTATAAGCATGCTGAAAGAATGTTGTTCATGTGTTTCTAGAAAAATAGCATTGTATTTGGCCAAACATAACTTTTCCCAACAGTTTACCACTCTTGGGTAGTAGAATGACTTTGGATTTCCTCTAGGCCTGAGGACAAAGACTTTCCTCTAGGCTCAGATTAATAATCAGATAGCTGTCTATCTGTTCATAATTTTACAGGTTTTTGTCATAGTTTGTGAAACTAATGGCTATGTCTCCCTTGAACCAGAATCTGGCCTTAAAATGAGACTTTAATATGGGGAATCTCATTTGAGCCCAGGAAGCAGCTATTCAACTTGCCGTTCACCAGCTTTTCAAGCTTAATAATGTCAAAATATGTTCCTTACTCTCCAAATATGGAGTTTCGATTAGCATCTGTCGTCATTTACTGCCGTCACGGCCGGTATGTACTTACAAAAAAAGTCTAAATAAAAATGTACAATCAACTGAAAAAAAAAGACTATTCGGCACTTCCAATAGCTCACATTCCAATGATCCCGGATAGCATAGCACTAACCTTACTGCCATGCACAGGTCTTAAGTCTACAATAGCTGAATACATTGACAAGGCCAAAGAGGATTTTTTTCCCGGTTGTATGTAACTATTTCATTTAGACCTTTTTTGGAAGTACATACTGACCGTAATGTGACGACAGGAAAGGACGATAGGTGCTAATCGAAACTCCATATTTTGTGAGTAACAAACTTATTTTGACATGATTAAACTTGACAAGCTGGTGAATACAAAGTTGAATGTCTGCTTCGTGGGTTTAAAGGATATTAGCAATATCAAACGTCTCCTGTTAGTACGGATTCTGGTTCATGTCTCCCTGACATATCCAATGAGTCACTGTTCTTTGATCCTCAATTCATACAGAACATTTAAAAAAAAAAGCTTAGGTTAGTGGTAGTATCTTACCGGAAATAGTTAATTAGTAAACCTATCAAAAAATATGTGCACATCTGTGGTTGAAGTTGTGGGCTATTCAATTGGGGGAAAGGATCACTTGAAAACATGTTGACATGTTTGTATCTACCTATCAATGAATTCCTGAATATGTTATTGACATCATGACAATATAGTAGCCCATTGAGCCCCCCCATTGAATCTCATTAAATAAATCTAAATAAGCAAAATAATATGAGATCTTTGATTGATTTTGCAATATTTCTATGATCACGGTCCTGTTTTGTTCATTGCGTAACATCCGACATTCAGGGCGAAGACTTCCTGACTGCCAGCTCAACGATGGCGTCCTGCGCTGAGGTTGGTGTTTTGACGAATTATAACCTGAAATAATAAAAAGGGGGGGGGGTTCATTAATTTTGACTAAGATATACAGTTACTGAAAATCAAACTGACATTTGAAATATATTAGTGTACCCAATGGAGAACCCATATCAGTACTTCTAATGTCTGTTTACAGTCTCATGGCTAGCGCTAACAGCCGTAGCTAGCTAACTTGCTAGATTTTCAGACCATTCCCTTTATACCTCTTAGCTAGATGTTTTTCGATTTGCTTTTAACCACTGATGTGTTTGTGGTATGGATTAGCATGATAACTTAGCTAACGTTACCTTGCTGTGTCTTGCCATTGTACAGCATGGTTCCAACATTCGAGTTAGTACTTATGTTAGCTAGCTAATGTTTATGCGATTTATTAGGGATCTGCTTCGGTCAGTTATGAGCCGACCGAAAGTACTGCATCTCAGAAGAGAGAGGAGAGACTCCGAAAATTCCGGGAACTGCATTTCAAAAGGGTGAGTTTGTTCAAAGATTCTCCTATTTCAGACACCTTCTAGTAACGTCTTGGCCCATTAATGGACTAAAGGAGCCTAACGTTTCTCCTTATAGACCAAAAATCTATCCAAAAAGCCAGCAGCTGGCTATATTGATTTAATTAATATTACCGTCCAAAGCAAAAGCCAAAGGGAATCTATGCAAATCAAATGTTATTGGTCACATACACTTGTTTAGCAGATGTTATTCCAGGTGTAGCGAAATACTTGTGTTTCTAGCTCCAACAGTGCAGTAATATCTAACAATTCCACAACAATACATACATCTAAAGTAAAGGAATTAATTAATAATATATACATATTTGGTCAGCAGCATAGACTAAGATACAGTAGAATAGAAGATGGTATATACATATTAGATAAGTAATGCAAAATATGTAAACATTATTTACATTTACATTTAAGTCATTTAGCAGACGCTCTTATCCAGAGCGACTTACAAATTGGGGAAATTGTCAC
Source organism: Oncorhynchus nerka (assembly GCF_034236695.1). Lineage (NCBI taxonomy): Eukaryota > Metazoa > Chordata > Actinopteri > Salmoniformes > Salmonidae > Oncorhynchus > Oncorhynchus nerka. Next base: position 57,297,558 of record NC_088407.1, read on the forward strand.
TACTTTTGCATTCAGTGCAAGCAGAGTCAGGGTATATGCAGCAGTTTGGGCTGCCTGGCTCATTGTGAACTGTGGAGACCTTTTCTTCCTATCAAGACAGTAATTAATTTGCCAGAATTTTACATAATTATGACATAACATTGAAGGTTGTGCAATATGTAGACTTAGGGTTGCCAACCGTTCGATAAAATACGGAAAGGTTCTGTATTTCACTGAAAGAATAAACGTTTTGATTTCAAAATTATAGTTTCTGGATTTGACCATATTAATGACCAAAGGCTTGTGTTTATTAGATTATAATTAAGTCTATGATTTGATAGAGCAGTCTGACTGAGCGGTGGTAGGCAGCAGCAGGCTCGTAAGCATTTATTCAAACAGCACTTTACTGAGTTTGCCAGCAGCTCTTAGCATTGCTTGAAGCACAGCGGTGTTTATGACTTCGAGCCTATCAACTCCCGAGATTAGACTGGCAATACTAAAGTGCCTATAAGAACATCCATTAGTCAAAGGTATATGAAATACAAATGCTAGGCCACTCCAGCACCTTGAAATGCTTGTTACGAAGCCACTTATTCCTTGCCCGGGCGGTGTGTTTGGGATCATTGTCATGCTGAAAGACTCAGCCACGTTTCATCTTCAATGCCCTTGTTGATGGAAGGAGGTATTCACTCAAAATCTCATGATACATGGCCCCATTCATTCTTTCCTTTACACGGATCAGTCGTCCTGGTCCCTTTGCAGAAAAACAGCCCCAAAGCATGATGTTTCCACCCCCACGCTTCACAGTAGGTATGGTGTTCTTTGGATGCAACTCAGCATTCTTTGTCCTCCAAACACGACGAGTTGAGTTTTTACCAAAAAGTTATATTTTGGTTTCATATGATGGTTTCATATGACATTCTCCCAATCTTCTTCTGGATCATCCTAATGCTCTCTAGCAAACTTCAGACGGGCCTGGACATGTACTGGCTTAAGCAGGGGGACACGTCTGGCACTGCAGGATTTGAGTCCCTGGCGGCGTAGTGTGTTACTGATGGTAGGCTTTGTTACTTTGGTCCCCCGTGTGGTTCTGGGATTTTTGCTCACCGTTCTTGTGATCATTTTGACCCCACGGGGTGAGATCTTGCGTGGAGCCCCAGATTGAGGGAGATTATCAGTGGTCTTGTATGTCTTCCATTTCCTAATAATTGCTCCCACAGTTGATTTCTTCAAACCAAGCTGCTTACCTATTGCAGATTCAGTCTTCCCAGCCTGGTGCAGGTCTACAATTTTTGTTTCTGGTGTCCTTTGACAGCTCTTTGGTCTTGGCCATAGTGGAGTTTGGAGAGTGACTGTTTGAGGTTGTGGACAGGTGTCTTTTATACTGATAACAAGTTCAAACAGGTGCCATTAATACAGGTAACGAGTGGAGGACAGAGGAGCCTCTTAAAGAAGAAGTTACAGGTCTGTGAGAGCCAGGAATCTTGCTTGTTTGTAGGTGACCAAATACTTATTTTCCACCATAATTTGCAAATAAATTCATAAAAAATCCTACAATGTGATTTTCTGGATTTTTTTTCTCATTTTGTCTGTCATAGTTGAAGTGTACCTATGATGAAAATTACAGGCCTTTCTCATCTTTTTAAGGGGGAGAACTTGCACAATTGGTGGCTGACTAAATACTTTTTTGCCCCACTGTGTATATATATATTAATCGGTATCGGCGTTGAAAAATCATAATTGGTCAACCTCTACTTGGGGGGGGGGGGGTATACACGGCTGTGACTAACTGAAGAGAATTAACCCTTGGAGGTAATACGGTCAGCATTTGAGGTATTCTAGGTCGGGTGAACAAAAAGACTTGAGTTTCTGTATGTTATCACAATCACACCATGAGTAGTTAATCATGAAACATACACCCTTGCCCTTCTTCTTCCCGGAGAGATATTTATTCCTGTCTGCGCAATGAACTGAGAACCCAACTGGCTGTACGGACCCAAAGTATATCTCAATAGAGCCATGCTTCCCTGAAATATAGTATATAGAGTATATTACAATCCCTGATGTCTCTTTGGAAGGAAATCCTCGCCCTGAGCTTGTCAACATTCCAAAACCGTACCGCAAGCAATGAGTTTTAATGTTCAGAACGAGCATCGGTGCTCATCACAACTTCCCCCGGCCAGAACATACTATTGTCAATGGATACTAAAGGTAGTTATAGCGTTTATGAATGGGTTAGTAACATCTTAGTAGCCTACCCTCATTTGAGCTCACAAGTAGCTTGAGCTTATATGGTATAGCTTGGATCTGTGTTCTTTGTTTTCAAGTTCTGGAATTGATGTATTTTGTGGTATCTGTTTCAGAATGAAGCACGCAAGCTCAATCACAAGGAGGTTGTGGAGGAGGACAAGAGACTGAAGCTGCCAACTAACTGGGAGGCTAAGAAAGCCCGTCTGGAGTGGGAACTCATGACCGATGAAAAGAAAAAGGTAGCTATTTATCAACGTAGATAGTTTTTTTGTTGTTGAATTTTTACCCCTTTTTTCTCCCCAATTTCGTGGTACCCAATTGTTGTAGTAGCTACTATCTTGTCTCATCGCTACAACTCCCGTACGGGCTCGGGACGAAGGTTGAAAGTCATGCGTCCTCCAATACACAACCCAACCAGCCGTACTGCTTCTTAACACAGCGCACATCCAACCCGGAAGCCAGCCGTCGGAGGGTACACCGTGCACCTGGCAACCTTGGTTAGCGCTCACTGCGCCCGGCCCCCACAGGAGTCGCTGGTGCGCGATGAGACAAGGACATCCCTACCGACCAAGCCCTCTCTAACCCGGACGACGCTAGGCCAATTGTGCGTCGCCCCACGGACCTCCCGGTCGCGGCCGGTTACGACAGAGCCTGGGCGCGAACCCAGGGACTCTGATGGCACAGCTGGCGCTGCAGTACAGCCACTGCGCCACCCGGGAGGCCATCAACGTAGATAGTTGACTGCTATGCATAAAGGGAAATTTCACCGAGGTTGATTTTGGGTTTGTTTTGATGGTGTCTGAGGCATTTCGAGATCAGTGAAGTTTCACACACAATTGGCCACAAAGAAGGCAGGTCTGGGATTTGCACGCCGAATGAATGTAGTCCTGCTTTGTGGCATTTCGCGAAGCCTCTGTTATACCGATCATACTATACGTTTGTCGGCATGTAGATACAGTTGTCCTTGTTCGATAGAGCCATTGGACGTTTTTCAGCGACGTTCTGATCGGCAGATTCATTACTAGATATACAAGGTGACACGTTTCTTTCCAGCTTCTAAAAGACTACAGCTCGGTGTGAGGCGGAGGTTACTGCTCTGGCCCCATTGTGCATTCACTATGAATGCTGGAGCTGACTGCTCTGGCCCCATTGTGCATTCACTATGAATGCTGGAGCTGACTGCTCTGGCCCCATTGTGCATTCACTATGAATGCTGGAGCTGACTGCTCTGGCCCCATTGTGCATTCACTATGAATGCTGGAGCTGACTGCTCTGGCCCCATTGTGCATTCACTATGAATGCTGGAGCTGACTGCTCTGGCCCCATTGTGCATTCACTATGAATGCTGGACCATGTGGTTCACTATGAGCAGACAAATACACGGGAAGTCGGAACTTCCCGATTCTACCTGTGAAATGAAGATGCGTGTTTTATCTTGCGGGGAGATTTTTGATGTTTATGACACAACGTAATATTGTTAATGTAATAATGACTATATACAGTGGCAGAGCTAAGGTGAAATAATTATCAGACACTGCTTGTTGGATGAACAGTCACGCGTAAGATGTTTTTTTGTTGGCTGGTCAAAAAGATGTCAGGTCAGCTGCAAGTTATGTACCTTAGGATAATAGTATAGTATACTCTGTTGCTGTTTAGTGACTTGGTGTGTTTCTGTGTGATTTCAGGAGTGTGCGGCCAAAGGGGAGGACTATGACAGGGTGAAACTGCTAGAGATCAGTGCTGAGGATGCTGAGCGGTGGGAGAGAAAGAAGAAGAAGAAGAACCCTGACCCAGGATTCTCAGGTGAGAGATGGGACTCCTTTACTGAGCGAACAGGACTTCCATCCCTCAGCTGGTCACTTTTCCTGAACAAGAAAAACTCTGGTCCCTAGTTATAGGCTATTATATAAAAATATAAACGCAACATGTAAAGTGTTGGTTTCATGAGCAAAAAAAAATTTGCAGACATTTTCCAAAGGCATAAAAAGCTTATTTCTCAAAAATGTTGGGCACATATTTGTTTACATCACTGTTAGTGAGTTTTTGTCCTTTGCCAAGATAATCCAACCACCTGACCGGTGTGGCATATCAAGATGCTGATTAAACATCATGATCATTACACAGGTGCACCTTAAAAGGGGACAATAAAAGGCCACTTTAAAATGTGCAGTTTTGTCACACAACACAATGAGACAGATGTTTTGAGGGCCATTCAATCGTGGGCTTGGAAAACACCTACCAGTATGTTGTGCTATACATCCTCAATCTGTTTTAAAAAAAAAAATCAAGCTATCACCTAAAATAAGAGTTACTCCTGGGGAAACAAGTGGGAAAGAGTTTTTAATGTTGCTCTGTAGAGCCTGGTTGTTTGTAAAGACCTCAGCTCCACAAAGACCAGCCTTTAAGGCAGCAGAAATTAGATTGCGGGATAGGGCTACTGGACGTGGTACAGTCACTCCACCGCAGTGCAGCCCTGTAAGAGGAATTCTGGGTGCGTGTAAAGACCCCTTGGGATAAATAATTTTTAACTGCCTCCAATTTAATTTGCCAAAAAGGATCGCTGCGTTCCCCAAATATGGCTGCCATCTGTTGCATCAAAACGTCTCTGAATTATACCTCTGGGGAGAGAATTATCACCAGAGGGGCTTGAAAGGGCCTCATCTCCCTTAACCAGATGCAGGTTTTGTCGCAGGGCTTTGCGCCTGCTTGAAGTTAGTTCCGGTAATTATAACCCCTCTTGTTTGCTGCCATTGGCCCGCAGGTTACGCAGAGGCCCAGCTGCGACAGTACCAGCGCCTCACCAAGCAGATCAAACCAGACATGGACGGCTACGAGAGGCAGCGAGAGCAGTGGTGAGTTGGAGCCTCCTCATAAAACGCCTCTCTTCCTTTTCCATTACTGAGTGTTTCAGAGAAGACCGTATTTCCCCCATAAAATGAGTAGCATGACATTTTTCCCCCCGCCAGCCTTAAGCTTTCAGTTATTTTAGATAATCGATGCTGCCATCACAGTCTTCACAGATCAGCGTGCCCCTCTCCTGCTCCTGGGTTCGTTTTGACATAGCCACAGACTCAGTCATTTCATGTCTTGAAAGCGTCAATGTGAGGCAAACGCTCGAGAGGAATGGTATGGTTATAGTTATGGTGGTCTTTCTTGATCAGCCAAAGATGAGTTCAGTACCCACAGGTTTTTCCCCTTAATGGCTGCCACATGTGGAGCTGTGAAGGGTGAAGTACACAACAGCATAATGTTCCCAGTCATAGAGATGACTGGTATTCAGTTTGGAGAGAGGAGGATCATTATAATGCCTATTATGTTAACTGACTCTTCTGTTCTGTCTCACAGCGGCGAGGATTTCCACCCCACATCCAACAGTCTGATCCATGGGACCCACGTCCCTTCCAAGGAGGGCATCGACCGCATGGTGGAGGATGTGGAGAAACAGTAAGCGTAACAGCGACTGAGATCCTATCCCCTTCTGACCTTGCATTCAACGCACTGGAGTCCAAAACAAGAATGAGAGCCCTTCGTGAATAGGGCAGGCAGACCATGAAACCTGCGGCATATCTAATACCTACTGAATGAGCCCCAGTGTTAATCCTGATGGGGCTGGCTGATAGGGCTCTTGCGGTATCTCCTGCTGGAAAGGTGCTGGAAAACTCTTGTCTCTCTCACTTTCTATCTTAGTGGGGGACTGGGAGTGTGTCCTAGTTTAATGAGCTCTCGTCTCTGATTTTCAGTTGGATAGGCTGTCAGAAGAATGCATTTGCCCAAATTCAATAATGCATGGCGTGCCTTTTGAAAGAATGGCCATGTAATAGACCAGTCAAGCTGCACACTGGACCTTCCATACCAGCTAAGGTCACAGGGGTTAAAGATCTCCATCAATGCAATGGATTTCAGTCATATGGTTTCTGGAGATAGTTTGGAAATGACTAGTGCTGAGCGATGACCCAAAATGGTAGTTATTTTACATTTTTTAAACCACAAATTGTTTGATGTTGGTAAAAAAAAATGGAATACCATTTCATTCTGGGTTTTTTTCCTGAGAGCTCGATGTGCAGTTTCTGTATAGATGAAACAAACCTGAACTGTGCGATGTAAGGGAAAGGGGGATACCTAGTCAGTTGTACAACTGATTGCAATCAACTGAAATGTAGTAGGGAGCTGGTTTCCAAAAGGCCAATATTCTACATAGTTTAGCGCAATAAACGTGGTAGTTAACAACAATGACCATAATTCATTGCGCACCCGCTTAAACTTGTCCGGGTCTGTGAGGCTTAGACAAGTAGTCTGAGAATGAGAGAATACATGATCTAAGTGATTGATAGTTGGTATTCAGCAGTCATAAAAGTATGCCTTGTTTAATTTGAAAAACTACTAAAATAGTGATTTTTGTCAGACAGAATAGGCAGCAGCTCTATAGAGATGATAAATAATAAAGCCATGTGAATAAATGATGGTTAATAAGTGACGAGCATTAATGGGCAGTCACTACCATCATGGGACTTTTATTGTTTTATCAAACTGTGATTCCTTTAAAAAAAATTATCGAACCGACCTCAAAAAGGAATAATCGCATTAGCAATGACCCAGCCTAATACAGAAGCATTTCTGTTCTACAAAATATGTCCGCTGAACTGACATGCATGATTGTTGCAGACACTCCGATGTTCAGATGCACCACCACAGAGCCCAACTCAAACGGCGGTGTCTAGTCTACTACTGTAACTGCTGGCAAAGTCATTCAAAGCCTCTATCACTCAGGATGGAACTCTCCAGTGCTACTGTTTTTGCCCTGTAATGTTATCAAAACAAAATCAAACAACCGCATAGTAGAATAGTTGACCTATTTACCTAGTCGGCTTGTTGCGTGTTCTATATGAGATAAATATTCCTTTCGAGGCGCATTGAAGTTGCGAAGAGCCATAGGGAGGAAAATGTTTTCTGACAAGCAGTCAATGTACAACTATTCTTAATGCAATTACAGGAAAACACTTTTGAAAGCAGTTTTGGCTTTTGTTAAAAGAGGGTGGTTCCCAGTTATTTCTTTACTCTTTCGATAGACAGGTTGGTTGTTTAGCAACAAAACCGACGCGTGTGCAACTCTGGGGAAAAACAGATGGGGTTGGCTTGAATTGTTGACATATTTATTGAAAACATAAATACATTTGCACAATGAGCACTTTTTGTCTCCAAACTACATTGTAACAGTTGTTGTTTAGCTTGTGAATTTGAACCATTTTAGCACAGACATGACATCAGTCAAAACACCTCAAAACAAGACATGGTATCAAGAATAATATAAAACTAGCTGGAACGAGCCACCTACGATTCCCCAGATGGCAGTGTCTTGTCATTGTTGCTAGCTATCTGGCTACACGGCCTTCTGCCCCATTGAAGCGTGCGTTGTCATCTAATCTATTGCGCGAGAAGCATTTTTTTTTTTATTTTTTTTTTTACAAATGCAGTTACAACCCGAGTTTCAAGCATGGTTTAGGTGCAGCTGTGCAACAGAGCTCTTAAAGGGGCAATGGCATCTTATAAGGTCAATAAAATAATTATTCATAATAATAATAATCAGAATGTTATGTCCAATGTGGCAGTGGTGGGAAAAAGTACCCAATTGTCATACTTGAGTGACCGTATAGATATATACAGTATAGAAAATGACTCATGTGAAAGTCACCCAGTAAAATACTACTTGAGTAAAAGTATTTGGTTTGAAATATACTTAAGGATCAAAAGTAAATGTGATTGCTAAAATATACTTAAGTATTGAAAGTAAAAGTATAAATAATAAAAAATTCCCTATTACGCACACTCCACATAATTTACAAACAAAGCATGTGTGTTTAGTGAGTCTGCCAGATCCGAGGCAGTAGGGATGACCAGGGATGTTCTGTTTAGTGAGTCCATTAGACCAGAGGCAGTAGGGATGACCAGGGATGTTCTCTTGATAAGTGCAATAATTTGACCTTTATCCTGTCCTGCTAAGCATTCAAAATGTACTTTTGGGTGTCAGAAAATGAATGTTAAAGTACATTGTTTTCTTTTGGAATGTAGTGAAGTAAAAGTTGTCAAAAATATAAATAGTGCAGATACCCCAAAAAAATACTTTAAATTATTTTTACTTAAGTACTTCACACCACTGCAATGTGGTAACTGCAGATGGACAAACCCCTATGTACATTTTATAGCCACTATGCTGCATCAGTCGGGATACAGGTGATGATGCTTATTGGCTATATGCCTGTTCCAATATGTTTTAACTGGTCGAAGTCATACTGTACAAAATGATCCTCTTTCCCTAAAAGCATGATGGTCATTACTTTCTGACATGAAATGAGAGGCCCCAGTCAATCTGAAATTGACTTAAGTTTCAGTCATTATTATTCTTTTTTTGTTGCTTTAACCCCTGAGCTCAAGTCCCACACACTTGACCAGCATATTCCTTGCCCTAGTGTCCCTGGGCTACATTAGACCTCATTCTCTCCTCTCTCAGCACCCAGCTATATTTAGGGTGGCCTTGTGTTAGTGATGCTCCTGTGAGAGATGAGACTGGGCTGCCAGGGCATGACGCACATCTCTGCTTAGAAGACACTAACTAAAGGCTGTGAGTTAGCGAATTGACTCTGTATGTGCCTGTGTGTTCGAGTAGACGAGTAAGGTTGTTCATTGGTGCTTTGGCATATAAACGTGTACCGTCTTTGTTTAGGGATTGTTGCTTTTGTGTGATGGTGAGTCATTCTGGAGAGATTCGATTTTAAGTAACTGAATGAGGTTTTTCCTACTATGATTGTTGTCCTTTTGGTTTGTAAGTTGTTTGTGTGTCCTTTTCTTTTCTTGACACTGATCCTTTGCTGTTCTTCACAGGATCGAGAAGCGGGCCAAATACAGCCGGCGTAGGGCCTACAACGATGACGCAGACATTGACTACATCAACGAGAGGAACGCCAAGTTCAACAAGAAGGCAGAGCGGTTCTATGGCAAATACACAGCTGAGATCAAGCAGAATCTGGAGAGAGGCACAGCAGTCTAACTGGACTGGTCATTGTAATGGACACTTCCATTTCCTCTGCTTTGTTGTAACAGAAGCCCAAAATTACTCACTGGTTACAGGACTGGTCATGTACGTAGAAACCCAAATTGTTGTCCCTATGCTTACGTCTCTAGGATCAAGTTTGTATTTTGACGCTGACATTTCTTTAGAGGCATTTTATGTTTAAATCTGTGTTTTTGTATTGTTACTATAATACTGTTGCTTAGTGGGAATGGTTAAGTGCAACCTGAATGATCTTATAATGCTATTCCTGCCTTTCTGTCAGTGTTTGTATCGGATGTATGACCATGCATTTTCTTTAAATAAAACATCTTTAATGTTTTTTTGTTATCTAGCAGATGTGTAAGTGTTGGCCTTGGTTTGTTGCGTGCGGTCTGGGCTGGATGGGGGGCTTGTCATGAGCGTGAGAATAGAACACTATTATTCTCCTTAAGGCTACAGTGTTTGTTATGAAAGCAGAAGAATGTGTTAGTAAGAGCATGAGGAGATAAACAATTAAAGCAATTCAATTTAATCGTTATCGACCACATCTCTGTTAAGCCGACTGCCCCCAAGCAGAATGATATGAGCTAGGAGAGGCTTGTGACCTAGGATGAGATCAAAGACCGTAAACAGATTCCCATGCTATCCTCACCCATCCCCTGATTTAATTTTCTCCCATATTCTGAATCAATGTGCCCTCTATGGGTTAATAGAAAACACGATGTGGGGGTCCTACAAACATATTGAAAGGGATTTGATCCTCCTAATTTGAATCAGACATTGAGTAATATTTCATCTGCATTAATGAATGTGTTCTGAATGAGCCTCATGGGGTATGTAAATAAGATGGGGAATGGGGGGTTTCAAAGGCTAGCATGCAAGAAAATAGTGACAAGTTGTTTATGATTTCCTGGTAGATGAGGATGGTGTGTGTGGGGAGGGGGGGTATACAAATCACATCTTTGACATTTCTCTCCTTTGTAGAGTTGTAGGGACCCGGTCTGGTTTGGCTCTAAGGTGATGGTTGTTTCTTTTGGATTGGCTGATCAGCCTGAGGATATTGGCTGAAGATGATGTAAAGGAAAGAAACACTACAAAACATTAACGATCAGTTTAGATTATATGACGATGATGGTGCTTTGACATTTTGCTTCATGGAGGGACAACTTTAGCAGTTATCTTTAGTGTTCCTAAATGGGCAACAACATTAATGTATAAATATTTCCTCTTCCTGTTGGGCCTATCCACAATCATGTGCCTGATGGGTAGGCGTTGACCAACAGCGCTACCGTTTCATGTCTTTTCATCAGAGAGACCACATTAAATAACTTTTCCCTCAGTACAATGAGAAGAGAGTGTGACAGGTTAGCCAAATGGCTGTTGTTGGAAATGATTCTCTTTGGAGATGAATTAGATGAGAGCGTGTATAAATTGGAAACCTGTTACACAGCGATAGATAACTCAATTGTTAATGACAATCTAATTCATGTGATTCACCCAAATAGATGCTTGGTATCCCTGGTATTAGGATAAATTAAACATCAAATAAAGTTTGCCTGCGAGGGATGACTTGTAGCATTTTTCTCAGGCCAAACTGAAAAGGCATTCTGTGTTCCACACACAATGGAATCCTTTATGCCCTCTGTAAACACTGGGGTTTTTTCTCTCCTAAAGATGTGTCAAGACTCTTGTGTTATTGCCAGAATGTTCCTGATTTAGAGAGTGCAGCTCCCTTGTGGGCAGATCATACAAGCAGAGGAGAGAGAAAAATACTCTTACGTCATGTAAGAAGACAGGAGGGAGAACATTTGTCCTGAGGTGTGACTGATTACATTACTCCTGTCTGAGTACTTGCAAGTGATGCAGAAATGAATGCTTATAAAAGTAATGATATAAGAAAATCATTGTGTGATGAACCTTCTAGACACACAAGGATGACAAAGCAGACCTGCCTTTCCTCCTCCCCATCTGTTTGCGACAATTCTCAGTGCCATTGATATTGACATCAAAGGTGTGGTGAATGTGATCATACTTGCATTTCATAGAGACAGGAAGACTGTCGCTAAGGATGTACTCTATTCAAGTGTGGGATCTTTGATTGTGTGGCATGACATGGGAATATCAGATTTAAACCTCAAGCCATGGGATTGTGGATTCATGTATTACTCCCCCATTGATTGATAAACATTGAAAATCACAGTTGATGGTAAATGAATAAGTTCATTTTACACACACGCCAAGATCTTGTCATAATAATAGGCTTACTGAGTCTCAGGTAAGATGCATCTGAAGGACACTATCTGACTACAAGACAGTTTCACAAGCCATAATGACACTTTGGGTTAGCTCAGGAGAGAACATGTTCAAAAAAGCAGACATTTAGCGCAAGTCTGAGTTCTCTACTTGAACAAAGAGTTTTCAGCTCACTAGCCAAAACCACCTTCGCAAACACTGCTCTATGTGTATGGCTGTGACTTCTGGATGATGTAAGTTTTTTACACTATGAAATCTGAGCCTGAGTAAATCATTCATTAAAACCACTGAACATGAGGTGGCCATGTTGCTCAACTGCTGAGGGGATGCAGGTAGGTGATATGACAAGCTAAGCTATGCAGTTGTTTTTGTACAGGGGGTCTAATTCAGACCTCAAATCACTAACATAACAATTGTCCCCCAATCAATTACTTAAACTAGCTTGGCTTTAAAGGGGCAATCAGCAGTTGCTACATGATTTTTTTTTTAAACGTATAAATGAATAATATGTACCCATTGATTCTTGACAAATATAACTTATAAATGCCTCATGAGCTTAGTTCAACTGTCATGCTCAATCAGAGCCCAAAATATAAGCTTGTTTTACTCCAATGTTTGTAAAAGTAAATGTAAACAAATACTGTACAGCCTAAAAATATGGTTAAAACTATAATTTTGATATCATGGATGGTCAGTCCTTACAGCCACAGCTGTCTATTAATTTGAGAGTGATAGATTTCTCCAGCCCCAACCCTCTGTTTTTTACCGAAATGGAGGCGGAGAAAACACTTAGTTATTGTTTCTACTGCTGATTGCAGCTTTAGCCACCAAAAACCATTCCACTGCTAAACTAGTTGTCAGTGTCACTCATTTCTTAAGTGTTTGGGATTCACAAGTTCTGCAGCACTCTTCAGTGGTGAAACTATGACACTATGTGGTCAATGTTTGCAGTACAGCTGACTAGTATAACAGCAGGAGCACATCAAGACACTATTCATACTGGAGGAAACCTTGATTAGATTCTGCTATACTTTAAAATTATATCATATTGCAGTATGCACACAACCAGTGCCGTTTCTAGGCATAAGTAACTTAGGGCCCCCAACCCTAAGGAAGTCAGACAGGGTCTCAACCAATGATTTATATAAACACTAACTGACTGACAGGGGGCACTGTTTTGAAGCCACAGTCCCACCATTGTAAAAACAATTTAGGAAGCTATAGAAAAGCATTTATTAAGGCCTACATTTATTTTTGACACATTTATTCTCTTAGACACCTTAATGCACGTGTCAAACTCATTCCACGGAGGGCCGAGTGTCTGCAGGTTCTCGCTCCTCCCTTGTACTTGATTAATTAAGGTCACTAATTAGTAAAGAACTCCCCTCACCTGGTTCTTAATTGAAAGGAAAAAACAAAAACAAAGCAGTCCATGGAATGTTATGTTACCTAAACTTACAAATGAAAAGATATAAAAATGTATACAAGTATAATTGTTTTAATTTACTAATATTACCATCTCTACTACAAAGAAAATACATGTACAGTAATTACATGAAACAATTCAATGAAATACTGTAGAATTCCATTGATTCCTGTGTGGAGGACTGCTTTTCTGAGTGCCAGTATGGCACACCGGTGGCTTCAAAGCCTCTCATTGGCCAATACATAGCATCAGCAATCCATGGTTAAAATACACCATTGGTCTCACCTTACAGTTAGGACAGTAGAATACACAATGTGCAATTAAAAAATTTGGTAGTGCATCAGCAGTGTCCTCGTTATTTCAAATCAAATGTATTTATATAGCCCTTCGTACATCAGCTGATATCTCAAAGTGCTGTACAGAAACCCAGCCTAAAACCCCAAACAGCAAGCAATGCAGGTGTAGAAGCACGGTGGCTAGGAAAAACTCCCTAGAAAGGCCAAAACCTAGGAAGAAACCTAGAGAGGAACCAGGCTATTGTGGGGTGGCCAGTCCTCTTCTGGCTGTGCCGGGTGGAGATTATAACAGAACATGGCCAAGATGTTCAAATGTTCATAAATGACCAGCATGGTCAAATAATAATAATCACAGGCAGAACAGTTGAAACTGGAGCAGCAGCACAGCCAGGTGGACTGGGGACTGCAAGGAGTCATCATGTCAGGTAGTCCTGATGCATGGTCCTAGGGATCAGGTACTCCGAGAGAGAAAGAAAGAGAGAATTAGAGAGAGCATACTTAAATTCACACAGGACACCTGATAGGACAGGAGAAGTATTCCAGATATAACAAACTGACCCTAGCCCCCCGACACATAAACTACTGCAGCATAAATACTGGAGGCTGAGACAGGAGGGGTCAGGAGACACTGTGGCCCCATCCGATGATACCCCCGGACAGGGCCAAACAGGAAGGATATAACCCCACCCACTTTGCCAAAGCACAGCCCCCACACCACTAGAGGGATATCTTCAACCACCAACTTACCATCCTGCGACAAGCCGGAGTATAGCCCACAAAGATCTCCGCCACGGCACAACCCAAGGGGGGGCGCCAACCCAGACAGGATGATCACATCAGTGACTCAACCCACTCAAGTGACGCACCCCTCCCAGGGACAGCATGAAAGAGCACCAGTAAGCCAGTGACTCGGCCCCTGTAATAGGGTTAGAGGCAGAGAATCCCAGTGGAGAGGAGAACCGGCCAGGCAGAGACAGCAAGGGCGGTTCGTTGCTCCAGAGCCTTTCCGTTCACCTTCACACTCTTGGGCCAGACTACACTCAATCATATGACCCACTGAAGAGATGAGTCTTGAGTAAAGACTTAAAGGTTGAGACCGAGTTTGCGTCTCTCACATGTGTAGGCAGACCATTCCATAAAAATGGAGCTCTAGAGGAGAAAGCCATGCCTCCAGCTATTTGCTTAGAAATTCTAGGGACAATTAGGAGGCCTGCGTCTTGTGACCGTAGCGTACGTGTAGGTATGTACCGCAGGACCAAATCAGAGAGATAGGTAGGAGCAAGCCCATGTAATGCTTTGTAGGTTAGCAGTAAAACCTTGAAACCAGCCCTTGCCTCGACAGGAAGCCAGTGTAGGAAGGCTAGCACTGGAGAAATATGATCACATTTTTTGGTTCTAGTCAGGATTCTAGCAGCCGTATTTAGCACTAACTGAAGTTTATTTAGTGCTTTATCCGGGTTATTTCAGTCACTGACAGACTCAATTGCCCCATTCTATTGACTGCTAGGTTAGTCTAGCCAGCTATCTTCATCCTGCGGTAATCATGGCCGAATTACAGACTGGGCACGTGCCCAGGGGCCCTGACATCCAGGGGACCCCCCTTTGTTTTTGTTATTTACTCAATATATGAACATGGCATGTGTAGAATTGAAGGAAATTCATTTTCAAGAGCAAATGAACGCACCAAATCTATTTCCATGTTACTCCTTATGAAAAACAAGATTCAGTCTTGAGGGTGTGGTTCGGTGGCAGTTACCGATGTTTGTCCCCCACGAGACACCATAGGAACAAAGCCAGTATCACTTCCTTAAAAGTCCGAATGAATCTAAGAACTCAAAATCTGTAATTAGTTGACGTTTTTGCTGAGGTTTTAGTCATGCAATTTTACTGGAAAATGTTCACCATCCCATTGCAAAATGTGTACAGTCGTGGCCAAAAGTTGAGAAGGACAAATATTAATTTCCACAAAGTTTGCTGCTTGTGTCTTTAGATATTTTTGTCAGAGGTTACTATGGAATACTGAAGTATAATTACAAGCATTTAAGTGCCAAAGGCTTTTGACAATTACATGAAGTTGATTTGCAGTGTTCACCCTTCTTTTTCAAGACCTCTGCAATCCACCCTGGCATGCTGTCAATTAACTTCTGGGCCACATCCTGACTGATGGCAGCCCATTCTTGCATAATCAATGCTTGGAGTTGGTCAGAATTAGTTTTTTTTGTCTGGCCACCCACCTCTTGAGGAATGTCCACAAGTTCTCAATGGGATTAAAGTCGTGAGTATCCTGGCCATGGACCCAAAATATCGATGTTTTGTTCCCCGAGCTACTTAGTTATCACTTTTGCCTTATGGCAAGGTGCTCCATCATGCTGGAAAATGTATTGTTAGTCACCAAACTGTTCCTGGATGGTTGGGAGAAGTTGCTCTCAGAGGATGTGTTGGTACCATTCTTTATTCATGGCTGTGTTCTTAGGATAAATTGTGAGCCCACTCTCTTGGCTGAGAAGCAACCCCACACATGAACGGTCCCAGGTTGCTTTACTGTTGGCATGACACAGGACTGATGGTAGTGCTCACCTTGTCTTCTCCGGACAAGCTTTTTTCCGGATGCCCCAAACAATCGGAAAGGGGATTCAGAGAAAATGACTTTACCCCAGGGCCTCAGCAGTCCAATCCCTGTACCTTTTGCAGAATATCAGTCTGTCCCTGATGTTTTCAGGAGAGAAGTGGCTTCTTTGACTCCCTTCTTGACACCAGGCCATCCTCCAAGTCTTCACCTCACTGTGCATGCAGATGCACTCACACCTGCCTGCTGTCATTCCTGAGCAAGCTCTGTACTGGTGGTGCACCGATCCCGCAGCTGAATGAACTTTAGGAGACGGTCCTGGCGCTTGCTGGACTTTCTTGGGCGCCCTGAAGCCTTCTTCACAACAATGGAACCGCTCTCCTTTAAGTTCTTGATGATCCGATAAATGGTTGACTTAGGTGCAATCTTAATGGCAGCAATATCCTTGCCTGTGAAGCACTTTTTGTGCAAAGCAATGATGACGGCACGCGTTTCCTTGCAGGAAACCATGGTTGACAGAGGAAGAACAATGATTCCAAGCACCACCCTCCTTTTGAAGGTTCCAGTCTGTTATTCAAACCCAATCAGCATGACAGAGTGATCTCCAGCCTTGTCCTCGTCAACACTCACACCTGTGTTAACGAGAGTCACTGACATGTCAGCTGGTCCTTTTGTGGCAGGGCTGAAATGCAGTGGAAATGTTTTTGGGGGATTCAGTTCATTTGCATGGCATAGAGGGACTTTGCAATTAATTGCAATTCATCTGATCACTCTTCATAACATTCTGGAGTATATTCAAATTGCCATTATACAAACTGACAGCAGACTGAAAATTAATATTTGTGTCATTCTTAAAACATTTGGCCACGACTGTAGAACTGCAGGGAATTATCTTTAAAACTGCCAAGTTCTCACCACCCCACAGCAAAATTAGTTGAATCGCATGAAATGCATTTAAAGACACAGTAAAGTCAATGAACAAGGAATTTAATTTCAAGTGTCTTTATTGAATCACTAACCATCATTAGACACCAAAAAAGTAACCCCATCTGAAATATTATGTTCTTCCCACTTAACTCAAATCTGAAAGAAATCATCTACCATAAGATCAGTAGAAATGATACAGTATTTACATTGTCCATGTACTCTTGACACATTACCGTGATGTGGCAAGTTAGTGTTTGAGCAAAGTGCGAGAAAAGGAGGATTGGACCGTTTTTCTGACTGGGACCCAGTGACCAAAGGGGTTCCTGCTCGCTGTGTAGTTCTCCACTCTGTGTGCTACCTTTGATGTGGTGGAAGCAACCATGGCTGTGGGCTTGGCCACTGAATTCTGTGTGAACAAATGAAAGAGAAACACAGAATCGAATAGAATTTAAGTGTGACGCCCAAATAATTCAAGGAAAATTCTAGGCATGGTCAAATACATGTTTTCTGCTAAACTAAATACTTGCAATCACTTACATGAATACTGAATGAGATCATCTTTTTCTTGGGAGACATATTAGGGCTTGGTGCATCCTCAGGCTCTATGTCACTCTTCTGCTGCAACGAGAAAACAGTTGAGTAAAAATCAGATCAGCTGATTTCAGGTCTCCCCAATCAACACAAATACATTCTCCTAGATGAGCAATAGCTCACTTGTCTATAGTTTCAACAAACTGCAGTTCCCATGCACCCTTGCTTCATTGATGTCAAAGCTAGGCATCTGTTCATTATGTGATTTTTACAAGGGTAGCTTTAAGAACAAACAAAACACTATAGAAAGAAAAATCCTTTGAGTGGCATGATGGTGCAGTTTTCCAAACACCATTCAGAACACCACTTGTGTATTACCAACTTATCTTTGGCATACGGACGGAGGGAGTTGGCCATCTGTTTAAAGTTCTCTTGTCAGGAATAGTCACAATAACGCAGTCCAAACGCCTGCGCTTCTTCAGAGAGTAGGAGGGAGACTCTGCTAAATAACAATGTTCCCATTTCAACTGTAAGTAAACACACATATTCAGAGTTCTAAAAATGTATTTCTATCAATGTGGAGTATTGTCAGTATGTTTTAATTGTATCTATCCATCTGTGTGAGAAAACAGCATAGGTGAGGAATTGGGACATTACAAACTGAATTGGTAAACCATGAAGTCAGTGAGATAATTTAAGTGTACCATTGCTGGACAAAACAATCCATTCCTGCTACTGGACTTGCATTGGCATTGTGAGCATGATAAGATTAATCAGATAACCTTTTCACGCAAACGCAATGACATCACCCAAGTCACATGACTGCCCTCTTATTCTCCTAATCCGAGGGGCCGTGGAGAGAAGACAACTCATGAGATCTACAAAAACAGGAATAAATACAAACAGAGCAAGTGTGTTCTCTGACAGGTGCAAGGTTAACAGACAAGCAGTTTCACAGAAGACAGAATCAGAAGTCCTGAAGTTCAGACTACATGGTAGGGAAAGATATCCAGACTGTGTTTTAAAATGGCCTAGGTGGTGCGGTTATGACGTCAACAACTGAACTTTGAGCAATTTCAATTGCTAGGCTTCTTCTGTGTGTGTCATGTTCATAGACGGTATTTTCAACATGATCAAATCTCCCTGAACACCCACCTGTGATAGACTCTTTTGAGGGAGTGGCTCTGGTCTCACCCATTCCTCTGGTTCTGGTGTGGCTAGTCCGGTTTTCAGTTGCTGCTCCTCCAGGATGGGCGTCACACTCTCAGGAGGGTCCAGTTGCTCCATCCCCAGTGCCTGGGTGGCATTCGTAGTCCTGAGTTCCTCCTTTTCTGAGGAAAGAAAACAGGACATATTTACATAAACACAAAGAGGTCTACTGCTGATTATAAGTCTATTAAGTTCTAGCAAAAATTAAAATTAATATATATATATATATATATTACACACTGCTCAAAAAAATAAAGGGAACACTTAAACAACACAATGTAACTCGAAGTCAATTACACTTCTGTGAAATCAAACTGTCCACTTAGGAAGCAACACTGATTGACAATACCTTCCACATGCTGTTGTGTAAATGGAATAGACAACAGGTGGAAATTATTTAGCAAGACACCCCCAATAAAGGAGTGGTTCTACAGGTGGGGACCACAGACCAGTTCTCAGTTTCTATGCTTCCTGGCTGATGTTTTGGTCACTTTTGAATGCTGGCGGTGCTTTCACTCTAGTGGTAGCATGAGACGGAGTCTACAACCCACACAACTGGCTCAGGTAGTGCAGCTCATCCAGGATGGCACATCAATGCGAGATGTGGCAAGAAGGTTTGCTGTGTCTGTCAGCGTAGTGTCCAGAGCATGGAGGCGCTACCAGGAGACAGGCCAGCACATCAGGAGACGTGGAGGAGGCCGTAGGAGGGCAACAACCCAGCAGGCAGGACCGCTACCTCCGCCTTTGTGCAAGGAGGAGCACTGCCAGAGCCCTGCAAAATGACCTCCAGCAGGCCACAAATGTGCATGTGTCTGCTCAAATGGTCAGAAACAGACTCCATGGGGGTGGTATGAGGGCCCGACGTCCACAGGTGGGGGTTGTGCTTACAGCCCAACACTGTGCAGGACGTTTGGCATTTGCCAGAGAACACAAAGATTGGTAAATTCGCCACTGGCGCCCTGTGCTTTTCACAGATGAAAGCAGGTTCACACTGAGCACATGTGACAGACGTGACAGTCTGGAGACGCCGTGGAGAACGTTCTGCTGCCTGCAACATCCTCCAGCATGACCGGTTTGGTGGTGGGTCAGTCATGGTGTGGGGTGGCATTTCTTTGGGGGGCCGCACAGCCCTCCATGTGCTCGCCAGAGGTAGCCTGACTGCCATTAGGTACCGAGATGAGATCCTCAGACCCCTTGGGAGACCATATGCTGGTGTGGGTGGCCCTGGGTTCCTCCTAATGCAAGACAATGCTAGACCTCATGTGGCTGGAGTGTGTCAGCAGTTCCTGCAAGAGGAAGGCATTGATGCTATGGACTGGCCCGCCCGTTCCCCAGACCTGAATCCAATTGAGCACATCTGGGACATCATGTCTCGCTCCATCCACCAACACCACGTTGCACCACAGACTGTCCAGGAGTTGGCGGATGCTTTAGTCCAGGTCTGGGAGGAGATCCCTCAGGAGACCATCCGCCACCTCATCAGGAGCATGCCCAGGCGTTGTAGGGAGGTCATACAGGCACGTGGAGGCCACACACACTACTGAGCCTCATTTTGACTTGTTTTAAGGACATTACATCAAAGTTGGATCAGCCTGTAGTTTGGTTTTCCACTTTAATTTTGAGTGTGATTCCAAATCCAGACCTCCACGTGTTGATAAATGTAATTTCCATTGATAATTTTTATGTGATTTCATTGTCAGCACATTCAACTATGTAAAGAAAAAAGTATTTAATAAGAATATTTCATTCATTCAGATCTAGGATGTGTTATTTTAGTGTTCCCTTTATTTTTTTGAGCCGTGTATAAACATAAGCCTTACTCTCTATACGGAGGCTGACAAATGAGCGTCCTGAAGATGTGGAGCGGCTCGTGTAGGTCTTGTGGCTTCTGTTGGGTGATCCAGAAAACCTGCACTTGTACCTGCCCACAAACCCCCTATGAACCCTGCTCCAGCTGGCTGACCTGGAGCGGGAACTGTGGCGGTTTGGCCTGTCTGGGGAAGAGGAAGGGCTGTAGGAGCGCGAGTGGGCCCTGTAACAGCGTGATGGTGAGCGGTGGCGCCTATGTCCATGTGCCTGTTGATGTTGACGGCAGCAGCGTGAGCTGGTGGAGGCTCTGTGGCAGCGCGGGTGTGACCGGGACCTGGGACGGGTCCGAGGGCTGCTGTTGGATGAGTGGGATGATCTGGAGGACGAAGAACTGGTGGAGGACCTGTGACGTCCCCTACGAACATTATTTCGCTTAAGTTGTCGTCTAGAGCCAGAGGACTGGCTACTGGTATGACTACTTCTAGATGGGTAACGAGAACGGGAAGAGCTGGATTGGGCATCCTGATCAAAGATCAAACTTAGCCCTTCACTCAGAGGGGCCTGGGCCATTTGAACATGTGAATCCTTCCCGTCGGTCTTCTTGGTGTGCATCTATAATAAAAACATAAAATAAAAGCAAATGACTATCAAATTCATGTTATTGGAAGGAGTTAGCCTATTAAACAAGTGTGTACAATAGTTAGATATCTAACGTTAATTACCATAAACATGCGTATTGTGAAACTTCTCATCAATGTTTTTAAATAGGGTTCGCCTGAAATTGCATAACAATGATTTAATACCTACGACCAAATTGAATAACTATACTGACAACTGTTGGGAGTAGGATTAGTTAGAACAACTGTAGAAAATTCCATATTGGAAGAACTAACGTTAGCTATAGATACTGTAACTTACAACTGTAGCTGTTGTCTTCCTAGTAGTTAACTATACGTTGTTGTAAACTTCATATTATGTCCATTTCTGAATGTGGTTGGACAGGATATAACGTTTTATCAAATAATTACCTGTATGGTCTTTACAG
Source organism: Oncorhynchus nerka (assembly GCF_034236695.1). NCBI lineage: Eukaryota > Metazoa > Chordata > Actinopteri > Salmoniformes > Salmonidae > Oncorhynchus > Oncorhynchus nerka. Next base: position 57,318,894 of record NC_088407.1, read on the forward strand.
TATTTCATAGTCTAATTATAGTTTACCCGCATGCGACTTACCGTAATGCGAATTTACGTTGAATTCAGTCGACTCGGCGCTAGGAATCCGATTCTGCTAGTAAATTAGATTATGTAATGAAATTCAATCAATTTCGAGATAACATTTAAATGTTTCAATGCAACTTTCGTAGAGAAACCTAGCAAATGGTTACATATAGAATTAAATGTAGATGAAAACGTCGAGTTTTAAACTAGCTAGCTAAGTATCAAAGGCTGAAATAAATCTGTCTGTTGCTTGACCAAACAACTAGCCACACAAAATCTCTACGTCATCGAGTGTCGCTGTGGAAAATTCCACCCAGTTTAAAAAGTTCCGCTTGTTCACGAGGGTCAGTTTGCTACAGGCACTGCGCATAGTCTACGCTCTTTCCACAGGACGGCGAAGTGAGCTGAACAGGTGATTTTGTAAACCTTCAATACACTGGAGTTGCAGTAAAACATTATTTTGGCTATGTTTACTGGCAAGCAAACCATATGGCAGTATAGATCAGTAGACTGTATAAAACATATGGAGCGTACTAAACACAACGAGAAAATAATGTATCGCGAGAAAACAGCATATATGTACCATTTTGATGTATTTATTTTTATTCGACCTTTATTTAGCCTCAGCATAAGCAGGGCAGCAGGTAGCCTAGAGGTTAGAAAGGTTGCTAGATCAAATCCCCGAGATGACAAGTTAAAAATCTGAACAAGGAAGTTAGCCTAGGAACAGTGGGTTGTCTTTGTAAATAAGAATTTGTTCTTAACGGACTTGCCTAGTTAAATACAAATTTTGTGTTTACATACTAGTCGGAACTGGGACATTCGGAAATGTCCGACTTGCTAAATGTCAGGTTGTAGATATACACGTGTCGCGTTAAACCAGTTAACAAGTCGGACATTTGAGTACTGTAGTTCCGAATAAGACTCAAACGCAGTTTTCCTTTATTCTTTTGTAATGGAAATTCTAGAGCTGGTGCCATCAAGCTTCGGATATGTCATATTTACATAATTTTATAGCTGGATCATGTTGAGTTCTCAGTAATAAAGTTGGAGCTGCCAGAAAGAAATACGATGTGACGGTAAGTAAATAATGTAACTGTCAAATGGAGCGAAAATTGAATAACTGCACTGCAATGCCATACACGTATTGTAATGAGTTTACGAAATGTCGGTTTATTAAACCAACTTTACACAGGCTACTGTTTGGCCATAGCCCACGCCAAATAAATGAAAGATAACCCACAAACCAATCGTGACCTTCTCTTGTGAAGCCCAGACGTAAGAGAGAGAACAAAGGCTAAACCTGGTCTTAACTTCCAATGCTCCAACCCCCCTCCACGCCACTCTGCCAAGCGCCAGGATGCCTGGCATCAGAACATTCCAGGCATTCCCGTGATTGGCAGATAGCAGGTTGATTGGCATGTCGGACCCCGCGAACACTGGGTACTGGTAAGTACAACACAACCACCTACTAGCCAAACACAGAACACACAACTGTCTGTGCGGGTCGCTACACAACCCCACCACAAAGTCCCTCGTCCCCGGAGGGAACAAACTAGGTCTCTGAAGCGACCCAGAGGTCTCCTTTACCTGCGTGGCCGTGATGGTCGCAGAGTGCCCCTCTGGGAACCAGGGGATGAAGGCAGGGATATGGGGGACAAGGAAGCGGGAACGGGTATTACAGTCCGTGGCTCTGGGGAACCACGCGTTGACACAGGGGGAGTGGGCTGTCTGGAGCCTTGTCTGCGGCACCTGTGGGTGGGTGCCTGGAGAATGTCATCCCCAGAGAGGGGAATTGTGGGGGTTCCTGGGGTTTGGGGAGAAGATTCCCCTCTGTATGGGGCTAACCTGTCCTGGTGCAGTGTCACCTTTCTCCCTCTGGGAGGAAGCTGCACCCGGTAAACAACCTCCCCTACCCTCTCCAGGACACTGCAGGCTCCCACCCAGTGACTGTCCAAATTGTGGCATCTGCCTTTTTTCCTTGGGGGGCTGTAGACCCAGACCAGCTCCCCAGCCACAAAGTGCCTTTCCCGGGTGTGCACGTCATAGTTCCTCTTCTGCCTCACCTGCATTCACCAGCTGCTCTCTGGCGAAGGTGTGGGCTGTCTCCGGGCGGTCCTGGAGTCTCCGGGCATACTCCGGCCCCGGGGGAACATGAGGTATATCCAGGGGCCGACCAAACGCCATCTCCGTAGGGGAGCGGATCTCTCTCCCCAGCATGAGGAGGGCAGGCGTGCAGGAGGTGGAGTCTTGGACAGCGGAGCGGCATGCCATGAGGACCATAGGCAGGTGCTTGTCCCAGTCACGCTGGTGTTTGGACGAGACGACGGCCAGCTGCTGTCCAAGCGTTTTGTTGAAGCGCTCCACAAGGCCATCACTTTGAGGATGGAGAGGAGTAGTGCGGGTCTTGTGCATACCCAGCCTCTCACACATGGTGGCGAACACACGGGACTCAAAGTTTCTGCCTTGGTCGCTGTGGATGGACTCTGCAGCTCCAAACCTGCTGAACATCCCCGCTGTCAGGGCATCGACGATGGTCTCTGCCTCCTGGTCAGGCAGAGCATAGGCCTCGGGCCATTTTGTGAAATAGTCCATGGCCGTGAGCACCCAGCGGTTTCCACTGTCTGTGGTGGGGAACGGACCAACTACATCCACTCCCACCCTCTCCATGGGAGCCCCCACTGGGAACTGTTGGAGCTGAGCATGAGAGCGGCCTGGGGGGCCCTCCACATCCCTCTTGTGCTGCCCCCAGTAAAAGTCCTGACAGTGGCGGCGGAGTGTTTTTGTGACCCCAAAGTGTCCAGTCCCCACCCCCCCATGAGTACTCTGGAGCACAGCCTCCCGCAATGCTTTTGGGACCACCACCTGCCACCTCTCCTCTCCCGTAGCTGACTCCTTCCACGCCCGCTGTAGCACGCCATCAGCCAGCCGCAGTCTCTCAAACTTTGACCACAACCCTTTGGTCGCGAGTGAGAGCGCTGTCATCTCTTCCCATGGTGGCCTCACCTGCGCCTCTACCCACTGTAGCACTGGCTGTAGGTCTGTGTCCCGTCCCTGCTGCTGCCCCCATTCAGCCACGTCGACAGTCTGCAGCTCACAGCAGACAGGCCCGCTCGCCCGACACACTGTGGCACAGACCCCCTCCGCACACAGCTCTCTCTCCCGTCCCTCTCTCCGCTCACAGTGGCGGCAGCCGTCTGCAGTACAGGGCCGACGGGACATGGCGTCGGCGTTGGAGTGGAGTGCCCCTGCCCTGTGCACCACTGCGAAGTCATACGGCTGAAGCTTCTCCAACCAGCGTGCCACCTGCCCCTCTGGCTCTCTGATTGACATGAGCCACTGGAGAGCAGAGGGGTCAGTCCTTACAGTAAAGGGCAGGCCACCCAGGTAGTACTTGAAGTGTTTGACGGAAGCCACAACAGCCAAGAGCTCCCGCCGGGTGACAAGGTAGCGGCGCTCATGTTTGTCAAATGTTTTGCTTAAGTACGCCACCACACTCTCCCCCTCTGGCCCCACCTGGGCCAGCACCCCACCCATGCCCACATTGCCCGAGTCTGTGTCCAGGATAAAGGGCAAGGTGAAGTCAGGGGGGACGAGCACGGGGGCCTCAATCAGTGCACGTTTCAGGGTGTTGAACGCCTCCTCACACGCCACTGTCCAAGTGAAAGCCTTGTCCTTCGGCAGCAGGCAGTTCAGGGGAGCAGCGACGCTTGAGAAGCCCCGTACAAACCTCCTGTAGTACGAGGCCAGGCCCAGGAAGCTCTTCAGCTGACGCTGTTCGGTGGGGGTGGGCCAGTCTCTTACAGCCCCCACCTTGTCCTCCATGGTGCTGATCCCCTCCTTCCCCACTCGGTGACCCAAGAAGGACACCTCTCTCCTCATGAAGTGGCACTTCTCGGGGTGGAGCTTCAGACCAGCGGCAGCCACCCTCTCCAGCACACGCCGTAGCGTCCCCAGGGCTGACTGGAAGGAGCTGCCATGGGCCAGGATGTCGTCGAGGTGTACCAGACACTGCTGTCGGGGGATGCTGTCCATCAAATGCTCAAAAGTAGCTGGGGCGTTGCACAGGACCTTGAACTGCCAGTGTCCTCTGATAGTGGAGAATGCAGTTTTCCTCGGTCCGCCCACCAGAATCCGCGCGAAACACGGTCGACGAAGGACTCATGCCGGCTTCAGCCGCCATCACTCTAACGTCCTCCCTCAAGCGGCCACTGGGATCCGACGACCTGGCGATCTCCTCATCCAGATCCTCCGACATCCATGCACACGCACCTCCTTGGCCATAATCGTCCCCTACCTCCACCTTCACTTTCCCTCGAAGTATTTTCAACCCCCGTTCACACCTACGGTAGCTAGGCAGAGGATTGAGTTTACGAATTGATGGTTTATTAAACCAACTTTACACAGGCTACTGTTTGGCCATAGCCCACGCCAAATAAATGAAAGATAACCCACAAGCCAATCGTGACCTTCTCTTGTGAAGCCCAGACATAAGAGAGAGCCCAAAGGCTAAACCTGGTCTTAACTTCCAATGCTCCATCCCCCTGCCCAACCCCCCTCCACGCCACTCCGCCAACCGCCAGGATGCCCGGCATCAGAACATTCCAGGCATTCCCGTGATTGGCAGATAGCAGGTTGATTTGCATGTCGGACCCCGCGAACACTGGGTACTGGTAAGTACAACATAATCACCTACTAGCCTAACACATAACACACAGCTTTCTGTGCGGGTCGCTACAGTATATTTTAGCCCTGTAAACCACCTGGAACATAGCCCAATGATCTGAGGCTCCCGAGTGGTACAGTGGTCTAGGGCACTCTCTCGGCGCTAGAGGTGTCACTACAGACCCTGGTTGGATTCTAGGGTGTATCACAACTGGCCGTTATTGGGAGTCCTATAGGGCAGCGCACAATTTGCCCAGCGTTGTTAGCCTAACCCTGCCAAACCCTATCATTGTAAATAAGAATTTGTTCTGAACGGACTTGCCTAGTTAAATACATAAAATAAAATAAACAATCCTGCTCTAATTGGGAGCTTCATGCAATATCAGTCAGTCACTTCTTGCCAGACATGAGTAGACTTGAATGGGGCAAGAAAAACGCATAAGTGAACTTGCTAGTGCAGTATAAATACAGGAGATGGGATAGTTAGGACTTGCAGCGGGATCTGCATCACAAATAGAATTGACTTCTACATTTACATTACATTTAAGTCATTTAGCAGACGCTCTTATCCAGAGCGACTTACAAATTGGTGCGTTCACGTTATGACATCCAGTGGAACAGCCACTTTACAATAGTGCATCTAAATCTTTTAAGGGGGGTGAGAAGGATTACTTTATCCTATCCTAGGTATTCCTTAAAGAGGTGGGGTTTCAGGTGTCTCCGGAAGGTGGTGATTGACTCCGCTGTCCTGGCGTCGTGAGGGAGTTTGTTCCACCATTGGGGGGCCAGAGCAGCGAACAGTTTTGACTGGGCTGAGCGGGAACTGTACTTCCTCAGTGGAAGGGAGGCGAGCAGGCCAGAGGTGGATGAACGCAGTGCCCTTGTTTGGGTGTAGGGCCTGATCAGAGCCTGGAGGTACTGAGGTGCCGTTCCCCTCACAGCTCCGTAGGCAAGCACCATGGTCTTGTAGCGGATGCGAGCTTCAACTGGAAGCCAGTGGAGGGAGCGGAGGAGCGGGGTGACGTGAGAGAACTTGGGAAGGTTGAACACCAGACGGGCTGCGGCGTTCTGGATGAGTTGTAGGGGTTTAATGGCACAGGCAGGGAGCCCAGCCAACAGCGAGTTGCAGTAATCCAGACGGGAGATGACAAGTGCCTGGATTAGGACCTGCGCCGCTTCCTGTGTGAGGCAGGGTCGTACTCTGCGGATGTTGTGGAGCATGAACCTACAGGAACGGGCCACCGCCTTGATGTTAGTTGAGAACGACAGGGTGTTGTCCAGGATCACGCCAAGGTTCTTAGCGCTTTGGGAGGAGGACACAATGGAGTTGTCAACCGTGATGGCGAGATCATGGAACGGGCAGTCCTTCCCCGGGAGGAAGAGCAGCTCCGTCTTGCCGAGGTTCAGCTTGAGGTGGTGATCCGTCATCCACACTGATATGTCTGCCAAACATGCAGAGATGCGACTCGCCACCTGGTCATCAGAAGGGGGAAAGGAGAAGATTAATTGTGTGTCGTCTGCATAGCAATGATAGGAGAGACCATGTGAGGTTATGACAGAGCCAAGTGACTTGGTGTATAGCGAGAATAGGAGAGGGCCTAGAACAGAGCCCTGGGGGACGCCAGTGGTGAGAGCGCGTGGTGAGGAGACAGATTCTCGCCACGCCACCTGGTAGGAGCGACCTGTCAGGTAGGACGCAATCCAAGCGTGGGCCGCGCCGGAGATGCCCAACTCGGAGAGGGTGGAGAGGAGGATCTGATGGTTCACAGTATCGAAGGCAGCCGATAGGTCTAGAAGGATGAGAGCAGAGGAGAGAGAGTTAGCTTTAGCAGTGTGGAGCGCCTCCGTGATACAGAGAAGAGCAGTCTCAGTTGAATGACTAGTCTTGAAACCTGACTGATTTTGATCAAGAAGGTCATTCTGAGAGAGATAGCGGGAGAGCTGGCCAAGGACGGCACGTTCAAGAGTTTTGGAGAGAAAAGAAAGAAGGGATACTGGTCTGTAGTTGTTGACATCGGAGGGATCGAGTGTAGGTTTTTTCAGAAGGGGTGCAACTCTCGCTCTCTTGAAGACGGAAGGGACGTAGCCAGCGGTCAGGGATGAGTTGATGAGCGAGGTGAGGTAAGGGAGAAGGTCTCCGGAAATGGTCTGGAGAAGAGAGGAGGGGATAGGGTCAAGCGGGCAGGTTGTTGGGCGGCCGGCCGTCACAAGACGCGAGATTTCATCTGGAGAGAGAGGGAGAAAGAGGTCAGAGCACAGGGTAGGGCAGTGTGAGCAGAACCAGCTGTGTCGTTTGACTTAGCAAACGAGGATCGGATGTCGTCGACCTTCTTTTCAAAATGGTTGACGAAATCATCTGCAGAGAGGGAGGAGGGGGAGGGGAGGAGGATTCAGGAGGGAGGAGAAGGTGGCAAAGAGCTTCCTAGGGTTAGAGGCAGATGCTTGGAATTTAGAGTGGTAGAAAGTGGCTTTAGCAGCAGAGACCGAAGAGGAAAATGTAGAGGGGAGGGAGTGAAAGGATGCCAGGTCCGCAGGGAGGCGAGTTTTCCTCCATTTCCGCTCGGCTGCCCGGAGCCCTGTTCTGTGAGCTCGCAAGGAGTCGTCGAGCCACGGAGCGGGAGGGGAGGACCGAGCCGGCCTGGAGGATAGGGGACATAGAGAGTCAAAGGATGCAGAAAGGGAGGAGAGGAGGGTTGAGGAGGCAGAATCAGGAGATAGGTTGGAGAAGGTTTGAGCAGAGGGAAGAGATGATAGGATGGAAGAGGAGAGAGTAGCGGGGGAGAGAGAGCGAAGGTTGGGACGGCGCGATACCATCCGAGTAGGGGCAGTGTGGGAAGTGTTGGATGAGAGCGAGAGGGAAAAGGATACAAGGTAGTGGTCGGAGACTTGGAGGGGAGTTGCAATGAGGTTAGTGGAAGAACAGCATCTAGTAAATTTGAGGTCGAGCGTATTGCCTGCCTTGTGAGTAGGGGGGGAAGGTGAGAGGGTGAGGTCAAAAGAGGAGAGGAGTGGAAAGAAGGAGGCAGAGAGGAATGAGTCAAAGGTAGACGTGGGGAGGTTAAAGTCGCCCAGAACTGTGAGAGGTGAGCCGTCCTCAGGAAAGGAGCTTATCAAGGCATCAAGCTCATTGATGAACTCTCCGAGGGAACCTGGAGGGCGATAAATGATAAGGATGTTAAGCTTGAAAGGGCTGGTAACTGTGACAGCATGGAATTCAAAGGAGGCGATAGACAGATGGGTAAGGGGAGAAAGAGAGAATGACCACTTGGGAGAGATGAGGATCCCGGTGCCACCACCCCGCTGACCAGAAGCTCTCGGGGTGTGCGAGAACACGTGGGCGGACGAAGAGAGAGCAGTAGGAGTAGCGGTGTTGTCTGTGGTGATCCATGTTTCCGTCAGTGCCAAGAAGTCGAGGGACTGGAGGGAGGCATAGGCTGAGATGAACTCTGCCTTGTTGGCCGCAGATCGGCAGTTCCAGAGGCTACTGGAGACCTGGAACTCCACGTGGGTCGTGCGCGCTGGGACCACCAGATTAGGGTGGCCGCGGCCATGCGGTGTGGAGCGTTTGTATGGTCTGTGCAGAGAGGAGAGAACAGGGATAGACAGACACATAGTTGACAGGCTACAGAAGAGGCTACGCTAATGCAAAGGAGATTGGAATGACAAGTGGACTACACGTCTCCAATGTTCAGAAAGTTAAGCTTACGTAGCAAGAATCTTATTGACTAAAATGATTAAAATGATACAGTACTGCTGAAGTAGGCTAGCTGGCAGTGGCTGCGTTGTTGACTTTGTAGGCTAGCTGGCAGTGGCTGCGTTGTTGACACTACACTAATCAAGTCGTTCCGTTGAGTGTGATAGTTTCTACAGTGCTGCTATTCGGGGGCTAGCTGGCTAGCTAGCAGTGTTGATTACGTTACGTTGCGTTAAAAGAACGACAATAGCTGGCTAGCTAACCTAGAAAATCGCTCTAGACTACACAATTATCTTTGATACAAAGACGGCTATGTAGCTAGCTATGTAGCTAGCTACGATCAAACAAATCAAACCGTTGTACTGTAATGAAATGAAATGAAAATGTGATACTACCTGTGGAGCGAAGCGGAATGCGACCGGGTTGTTGAGTGAGGAAGTTCTATTCGGTAGACGTTGGCTAGCTATTTTAGCACTTGGCAACGCAGATGCTCGTTGACACGCGTGAGCAGTGTGGGTGCAATAATTGAATAATATAGATATCTACATTTATTTTGCAATGATCGCGCACGCGATGCCAACAGTGTATAGTCAGGGTATAACGCTTCGAACACACCGACAGCATAATTGCATTTTGGTACACCAGAAGGACATTAATTTCCAATGAAACACTGCGTTTGCCTTGCAGCATTGCGTTGCAGAGGCAGTCCGTTCGGTGTGGTGCATACATCAAACATGCGTAGACGGCTTGACAGAAATGGTAGCAGAATGTGGAATGTGGAACTTCTGTTGCATACATATCCAGATGATGCTTCATACTATTTTGCACAATTACGCTGTCGGTGTGTTAGAAGCGTAATGATGATTATGCAGTTGTGGTACACAGATACTATACTATCCCTAATTTCTGGCACAAGGAGCTCAGAGAAATATGGTACTTATCACTGTCTTTTTGTATCTCCTCCTGGGCAGTATCCTACCATGTACAGTGACAAGGAGCAGGTGTTCAACTGCATCCAGAGGGCCAACCAGAACACACTAGAGGTGTAACCTCAGTGACTTGTGTTCCAGATCATTGCAGCTCTTGTCTATCCAGTACATATCCACATTAACCAACATTACCAGGTTACATCACTTATACTGTCACACACATTGGTTTCACATACACTTTCAGAAACCTGTCTCACATTTAGCTCTGTGAGGCAGTAGCATGCATCTCTACCTAGTTGAATATAATTATTTTGTCAACTCACACAGTGTACTTTTGACCTTATTCCTGTGTTAATACTGATAGATATTAACACTTCTAATGGAACGTTTATCACTACAGCGACATTTTCTGATAATAAGCAGGGGTGAAAGTAATGTAATTTCTTCCCAGTATGTATGCACGTGCTTAATCATCAAATTACATGTAGAATCCCTATTAATTCAATAGGATTTCTGTGGGCCTTGTCATAAAGATTTGGATTTGAACTTTTAAAATGTATTACCTTTTATTATGATGTATCACCCGGCTACCATCTAGAGGGCGGAGACAGTTCAGGTGCATCAAAGCTGGGATGGAGAGACTGAAAAACAACTTCTATTTCCAGGCCATCAGACGTGTTAAGTAGCCTCCGCCCAGTACCTTATCCTTTACTTAGATTTGTGTGAATTAGGTTGTTGTGGAATTATTAGATTACTTGTTAGATATTGCTGCTCTGTCGGAACTAGAAGCACAAGCATTTCGCTACACTCGCAATAACATCTGCTAACCATGTGTACTGTATGTGACCAATAACATTTTATTTGGTACCAGCTGGCTTCCACCTGGTACTCTACCCTGCACCTTAGGAACTGCTGCCCTATCTACATAGTCATTGAACACTGGTCACTTTAATAAAATGTACATACTGTTTTACCCACACCTTTTTCATTCATATAATGTCTATACACATAAGTAAGCAATGTGGGAGTACCATGCCATGTTCTCTGGATGATAATTGACAGCCCTGTCTGTTGCATTGATCTGTCTTCTTTACACACCCAACAGCACATATCAATAAGGGCCACATCTCACTGGCGTTGCAACAAAATGATTCAGCATCTTCTCAATTTGACAGTTTATTGACTATAGCTCTCTGTCCTACTTCCCTCACTCTGTTTCCCCTTTCGTCTGTTACCCAATCACTCATCCCTCCTCCACCTATGACTTCTGCAGCTGTGCTGGGAGCAATCTAGGTCACCAGCAGGTTCTCCTGTGCCTGGAGTTACTACACTGGAGATAAAGACAATTTTTTGCAATGAGATTGCACATCATGACACCAACACCTCCCTTTGTTTATTACTTTTGAGACTGTTTCTGAGTCACAGGGCATGAGTGAAAATGGTTGGACTCCCAAGGCCCTCCTACAGTTGATATGCTTTTTAGCAACTTAAGTATCAGCCATATCTGAATTCTATTGTTATTGTAAACAATGGTATACCATTATGGAAAGTACTACAGCTGTATTTTATGAAAATGTCATGCAAAAAGTTATGATTATCAGGCATTTGTTTTAACCTTCCATTCCTATGTATTGACCACATGTTAATAAAGATGAATGTAAACATTGTCAGAAACGTTACTTATATCATCATGCTATACATTCTGATGCTCTAGTCATATATATTTTTTTACAAAGGGTAGAAAAAGAAAAGAAAGCAAGTCATATGACACTTGTGATCTCATGTGACTGTCTCGTGGAAATGGAAAGTCATGAAACAATCCTCTAACCAATGGTTTCCCCTCTACTATGCCAGAGAGATGCAGACAGTGAGTGGTTACAGTAGCTTACACTGTATGCCCACTGGCCCATAGTGATTATCCTGACGTAACATAGCTCTAAATTCTCTTTTCAAATTGTTTTACTATTATTATAAAATAGTGCAATTGAAACGTACGTTTTATTTAAGTGTGGTATTTAATCTACTGAATTGATGAACATTGAACAATCTATGGTGAGTACAGTACTGTGCCGATCTACAAAAATGGCATTGGCGCATCCAACATCAAAGAGGCGTGGAAAGTGAACTGAGCAGGCGCGTGTCTCTGCTCTCTCAGAAGCAAAGTATAGGCTAATAAACGGCGTCTAGGGGTTCCATAACGAACCCCAAAAAGAAAAGGTAATTAACTGAATATTAGGTGACAGTACCATTTCTAATGTGTGTTTGTTATTGCCGTTGAGATGTTGTAGTTTGAGTTACTGGGTTGTGCGTTGTGTCCCAACACAAAGGATCCTTCAAGGAAGGAAATGCTTTGAACAATGGACTGCGATCAAACCCACAAATGGGACTGTCGCAGTATCGATTTATTTGAAACAATAATTATATATATATACACGTAAGTTATCATAATTAGTGTGATTCCTGAAAACGTTTGTTCGTGTGATTCTTCGTGTTTGAGAGCTTATGCGGTTGAGAGCGTCAACATTGCTCTTTGTTAACTCCACTCGAACTGACTTAACACACGGATAGGGGTAAAAATCATGCATGGGGTGTTAGTTAAATAGGCGAATCCTTAGCACTGAAAGCTCGGGTATACTGAGCCGGGATCCTCGGACGGCCCCAGGATCGATAGCAGACCCTTGCCAATTTAACAATCGTTTCCTCTGTCGCAGTTTTAAGCTGTTGGAAACATAGCTAGACTACATGTCCCATGAAGTCCTTGTAGTCCTAAAATCCGGGAAACGAGTTCTCTGGTTCGTTCAGGCATCCCGATGGGAAAATTAATGGCAAAAAAATGGGTTTTGGTATAAACGGCGAAAAAAGGTATGAGAAAAAATGATTTTATACGTTTTGTTATCTGGGATAATAACAGTAAATTAACATGCCCTTTATGAATGTCTTAGCCTTTGATCTTATAAATGATTAAAAATACACAAAGTGACGTTAGCTGATGGATATTTCTCGTAGAACAAAACATAAGATCTCCTAAACCTGTGTTTATCGCAGACATTATGTTTCGCGTTTATCATCCAATTCTCTCCATAGGCTTGGTGCAACGAACCATGGCAGAGTTGGTGCCTACAAAAATACGCCATTACTATGTCTCTATTAGACGTCTTCACGGGTCCAACATACCAGATATTCCGAGAAACGACCTGGAAGCAGGTCCTACATTTGGATTTTTGTCTCGGGTCTGATATAAACGGCACTGGTCTGGGTAAACGTTATTTACTGACTGGACCCGATTTGGATCCTTCCTCTGCTCATTTAATTTGTGAGGCTATTTGTGTAAGCCAATTGCGACTCAATACAATTTATTAAGAGTATAGTGAAAATAAGCCGAAAAGGGGATTGTCCTCCTTGGGGGAAAGTTTTAATATTGTAGTGGACAAAGATGAGGATAACGTAATCAGACCAGGTGTACTGTGTGCAACCCGCTATTCAGGTTTAATGCAATTTTGTACTTTTTATTTATTTTTCGTTTTTATTATATTATATTATTATTTTAGTCCTATTTACATATCTAAACCAGTTATTTAAATATAAAAAAATAGTTATGTTTCATTTTGTTGAGAATTTTCTAAATTAAGTTTATACTGTTTTTATTTTGTGCTCTGTATTTCTTTTAAAATAGGTTCAAAGAAGACCTGTTGTGAAATTAATATCATTATCCTATTTCTGTCGTTTGTTGGGTAGGCCTATGGTAGGAACTTGCCTCCTTTGGTAATTGCTGCAATTATAGGCCTAGCCTGTTGAAAACGTTTCTGAAGGTTTAACCAGTTATTTAAATATGCAATATGTGTGTTTCATTCTGTTGAGTATTTTCTTTGGCCAAATTAAGCTCCAACTGTAATGTTTTTGCTATAATATAATGATGGGTAGGCCTACTATAGGGTTACTTGCACTCAAAGGAAAAAGCAGAGGGCTAGATGTAAAACTTAATTTAATGCCGCAATATAATAACCTGTTTGCATTTTCCCTATACACAATTAATTAACTTTATTAGGGTAATATCAAAAGTAAGTTAAGAAACTTTTGAGAAGTTTTGGTGTGGTATGGCTATTACTAGGCTTAAAGGAATGGACACTGGCGCTCCAACTGACTCTGACCGTTGAATTTGAGGGGAGGAAGAATGTTTTAGGCATACCAGAGTTACTCTTTTTTAAATTAAATACATTTTACCCCCTTTTTCTCCCCAATTTCGTGGTATCCAATTGATAGTAATTACTATCTTGTCTCATTGCTACAACTCCCGTATGGGCTTGGGAGAGACGAAGGTCGAAAGCCATGCGCCCTCTGAAAAACACAACCCAACCAAGCCGCACTGCTTCTTAACACAGCGCGCATCCAACCCGGAAGCCAGCCACACCAATGTGTCGGAGGAAACACCGTGCACCTGGTGACCTTGGTTAGCGTGCACTGCGCCCGGCCCTCCACAGGAGTCACTGGTGCTCGTTGAGACAAGGATATCCCTTTTAATCTAACAATCAGGGTTGGGGCGTAACAGATTACATGTAATCTGTTACATGTAAGGGGTTACAAAAACGGTAACTGTTACGTTACCAGCAAAAAATGTGAAATCAGATACTTTTGAAAAACTAGATGATTCATTTGAGGATTACTTTTAAATTCAGAAAGGATGTTTGACAGAATGCATGTTGGTGTCAGGAATATGACGCTTGCATGTCTTTTATCATTTTCTTAGTTTCTCTAGGGCTAGGCCTTTTTATATTTTAAATATTAGTATAATGAGGTGGATGCCCAGGCTGATAGGTCTGTATGCATGCAATGACCGAATCTCTGACAGCTGAACCGTGAGGTAGACAATTATTATTTTAGGAAAGTAAAAACCAATAAAACAATAGGCTATAACGTTTTGAAGTTGTTACACATCGAAACGCAACAGTTTTTTGTAATGTGTTATTGGCAGTTAAGGACACGTAACTGTGGATAGTTTGGCCAATATTGCTTGTTTATTGACGGTGCCCAGTCTGGGGTTTCTTTATATTCTTGGATCTGAAAGGGTCTTCGGATCCGAACCGGCACTGGTCTGTTTTTCCACGGGCCTTTTTGGAACGGGTATGACTGTCCATTTGGGAACGGGTCTCATTTTTTAAAATAAATACATTTATTAGTGTCGGTTGGGAAAGCCAAGGATAGATTTCGGAATGGGTCCAATATTTTAGTTGATTATTGTTTTAGCACTTGGTAATAATCTGTATTAGTGAATTGTTTTAAACTTGAGTTGAATCACCATTTTGTTTTTATTCTGCGCAACTGCATCAATTGTCAGATGAACCCCGTCTGTCTTGAATCCTCTCTGAAACCTTTTATTTTATTGGTATTTTATTTGTTTTGAAGACCTTTACTCTGTATGTGTGGAGTGGGTGCCTGGCATCTGTCATCTCACAAACTAGTGTCTGTGCAACATTTTAGAATAGAGTTTAGAATATTTTCTTGATGGGAAAAGTGAATTTATTCACGGTGCAGGAATTATACATGAACTGTAATTAGCTACCTAGCTGTAATAGTCAACTCCATCCCTGCATGTGTCTGTTACTCTTTAACCCAGCTCCTTTTCCCTTCACTTTTCAGCTCAGTACCATGTCAGGGTTTTTGGACAGTGTCCGATGCGGAGACTGCGAGTGCAATGTGGACTGGGGAGAGAGGCGAAACACCATGGCATCTATAGCTGCTGGAGTCCTGGTAGGTTCTACTTTGCTATTACATTTGAAAACCTTAGATCACTGTAAAGAGGAAAAGGCGGCGGCATATCGCCTAAATCTTAATTCATGTTCTTGCAGTTTTTCACTGGTTGGTGGATAATCATTGATGCAGCTGTGAAATATCCAGATGAGGCGGTCTTCCATCATGCCTATCACACATGTGGAGTCATCGCTACTGTGGCTTTTCTCATGTAAGTCATGCTGTGTTGGGAATGTGTCATACAGGTTTGGGGTCAGTCTCATTTTAATTCAGGAACTATCTGTTCAAATCTTCCTTAAATACATTTAACTCTTTCAACTTTTGTCTTTGGTACCTATCTAGGATCAATGCTGTCTCGAATGGCCAGGTGAGAGGGGACAGCTACAGTGAAGGTTGCATTGGGCAGACAGGTATGTGTATGAGAGATTAGAAGTTAGGAGTTGACTCTAAATGCAGATTGATGTAGATAAGTTCAGCTCTGAGCGGCATTGCTCGCTGTATATGTTTGTATTGTTTTGACCTCTGCAGTAACATGATTTACCTAATTCTGGGGGCCCAGTTTTTGACTTCTTTGGTGACTTCTTGCTATAAGAATACACACACATATATATATATATATATATATACACCCACATACATAGAGTTTAAATAAGAGACCTTCAGACACGAATGAATCCCTCCCAACTCTTTGTATCACTGATTGCAGGAGCTCGTGTGTGGCTCTTCATTGGCTTCATGCTGGCGTTCGGCTCTCTCATCGCTTCCATGTGGATCCTGTTTGGAGGCTTCGTAGTGCCCAGTAAGTCCAGCATGCCCACTCAGCATGTGCTTGTTATGTACCCCAAACAAACAGCTCATCGACATTGAACCGTCACTGTGCAAAACGTAAAGAATGATAAAGGTATTATTTATGTTTACAGAGAAACCTGTTGTGTATCCTGGTATTGCGGTTTTCTTCCAAAATGCATTCATTTTCTTTGGGTAAGTATTACGTTTTATTTATGTTTGACCTTAGTATTATAGAACACAATGTCTATGGTAGTTCTTTTCTCTAAATAAACCCCCAATCTTTTCCTCCAGGGGCTTGGTGTTTAAGTTTGGACGCACTGAAGACTTGTGGCAGTAATGGTTTCTGTCAACTGTCATACTATCTGTTCTCTTATTGTATGAGACAGTAGTGTACGCTTTGGCCTGTCAAAACACTACCTTCCGTCTTTCAAGCGTTAGAAAATATTCACTTTATATAATGACTTTATAATTTTGCTTTTTAGATGAACTTGTTTAATTTATAAGTAGGTTGGTTGTTGCTGTACAAATGTACATTTTACTAAAGCATCATTTGCTGTTCCATCTTTTAATTCAATGTTCTTTTCTTTTGAATTCTTGTAATGGGATCTAGGTGTCTTTTCACTCCAAATGTGTGGAGCCATTCTGTTAGAATAATTTACTACCTTCCATTATTTATCTTGGAAACTGTGCAAAATAATAAATGAGCAGATTATTATTTTCCTTTTTATTGTTTTTACAATACACATTAGTGCACTAATAATGTTTAGAAATATTTTGATTTCTGATGAGGGCATACATCAGAGGGGGCATGACATCTATGGAAGTGTTAGTCTTGTAAATAGCCTATTTTCTTATGATACAGTTACTGATAATAAGAATTTAACCTTTAATGTGGGCAATTTGTCTTTCCTATTGTCGAGATGTGGGGTCTGTAATTAAGCCATTCTACTGAACCATAATCTGATGGTTCATAATTCAAGGTGTAGTTTAAAGGAAGGATTTAATTCCGAGGTTTCGATGCTCTGACCACCATCTCTGTTCTTTGACTATGTATTTGACTGCAATGCTTATACTTTCACAGTACTTGTATAGTAACCAAACTGAGATCACTGAACCTGAACAACTATGGCAGCATTAAATAGAAAATGTAAAACAAGTGTGAGATGAGTCTTTATGCACAGCTCTCACAGTTCAATTTTCTCTGTTCTCTTGGCTAATATTTGAAGTTTGACTCAACAATCACAATGGTATATTACAGTGCAGTTTTCACATACTAAGAAATAACAAAAAAATATTTTGGAGATTCATGGGAATATTGTATGGTTAAAATGATACATTACCTCTCTGGAGACCTTTTAGTCTCCTTTTTATCTTCCAACATTCCAATGATTTAGGTTAGACAGCATAACTTCAAGAGGCACATGTATTGCTTGATATAAAACTGCATGGATTTTTAACCTAATTAATTGTTTGATACAAACAGAGCATTTCACTCATCATTGATTACTTTGTTTATCAGTAACTTAATGCAGTGTTTTCCAATCTCCTCTGGAACCCAGGGGTGTGTGGCTGACTCAAATATTCAACAAATCATCAAGCTTTGATCATTTGAATCAGCTGTGTAGTGTTAGGGCAAAAACCAAAACATACACCCTTTGGGGTTCAGAGGACCGAGTTTGGGAAATGCTGCCTTAATGTACCGGGATCCCAAGGTTGATATCAGTGCAGACGAAAATCTAATTGTTATACTTACCCATTACAGAGAACAGTCTATCTCAGAGCTCTGAGACAGGATTGTGTTGAGGCACAGATCTGGAGAAGGGTAACAAAAAATGTCTGCAGCATTGAAGGTCCCCAAGAACACAGTGGCCTCCATCATTCTTAAATGGAAGATGTTTGGAACCACCAAGACCTAGAGCTGGCTGCCCGGCCAAACTGAGCAATCAGGGGAGAAGGGCCTTGGTAACCCATTGGTCATTCTGACAGAGCTCCAGAGTTCCTCTGTGGAGATGGGAGAACATCCAGGACAACCCCCTCTGCAGCACTACACCAATCAGGCCTTTATGGTAGAGTGGCCAGACGGAAGCCACTCATCAGTAAAAGGCACATGACAGCCCGCTTAGAGTTTGCCAAAAGCCACCTAAAGGAATCTCAGACCATGATAAACAAGATTTTCTGGTCTGATGAAACCAAGATTGAACTCTTTGGCCTGAATGCTAAGCGTCACGTTTGGAGGAAATCTGGCACCATCCCTGCGGTGAAGCATGGTGGTGGCAGCATTATGCTGTGGGGATTTTTTGAGAGGTAGGAACTGGGAGACTAGTCAGGATCGAGGGAAAAATGAACGGAGCAAAATACAGAGAGATCCTTGATGAAAACCTGCTCCAGAATACTCAGGACATCTGGGGTGAAGGTTCACCTTCCAACAGGACAACGACCTAATTTCTATACATTTTCTAACATTTCTAAAAATCAGTTTTAGCTTTGTCGTTATGGGGTATTGTGTGTAGATTGATGAGGAAAAAAACAATTTAATCAATTTTAGAATAAGGCTGTAAAGTAACAACATGTGGAAAAAGACAAGGGTTCTGACTACTTTACGAATGCACTATACATATAGCTTAATATCATTGCACTGTTTGTGAGGAGATATTTATTTTGAGTAGGCATTTTATTGTAATGTGTAATGTACAAGCTGTATCATAAATAAACTGTTATCTTGATCACATGGCTACAGTATACCCTATTACAGAATAAAAGAAAACAGAGAGGTGAACTATCAATTCATAGAATTTATTTGAATAGATGCTATCAAATCAATTGACCAAGTAGTGATCATAAATAATTTCTAAGTTAAATTGCAGGAAATTAAAAAGTAAACTTTTTCAAAAATATCAATAGTAAAGTACAGATACCCCCCCAAAATGGACTTAAGTAGTACTTTCAATTATTTTTACTTAAGTACTTTACACCACTGCCTAAATGCATTATTATCGCCAACTTGGCCCAATTCACATTTCCAATTGCCAACCTGACATACCAAACTAGAACGGGCCCTGCGTCTCAACTCAACCAATGTCGGCTAAATATCTCAAGCAGGGCTACAGCAACATCCAAAGAGGCTCAGGTTCCTTGGGCTTTGCGGTGGCCACTCTGGTTTGGGTGACCTAGGTAGAATGGTGTCTCCGTAACCAAGTGGACACATATCGTTCTGGCTTTGTTCACTTCCAAGAGGAGGTCCGTGGAGTTTTATGAACATAAAGGCAGACACACTGTGAATTTAGATTTTTTTCAACGTTCTGATTGGGCAAAGTGGTCAAGCCTCCAACGGGCATCCGCACAGCACACACATGTAGTTTATATATGGTTTGGTTGTTTAGCAACAAAACCGATGTGTCTGCAACTATGGGACAAAACAGACGGTGTTTGCTTAGATTATTGACAACTATATTTCGTCTCCAATCTTTACTGAAAACATAAATACGTTTGCACAATGAACACTTGTCTGTCAAATACATTGTTACAGTTTAAATCTGTCAAAACACCTCAAAACAAGAAATGGTATCAAGAACAAGATTAAACTAGCTGAAACGAGTCACTTCCGATTCCCCAGATGGCAGTGTCTTGTCATTGTAGGTGGCTATCTGGCCATCCTGAATCACAACAACACCTGGACTGCTGCCTCATTGAAGCGCCCGCATCGTTTTTTGCGCCAGACAGACGACATGGAAGAAACCACAATTTACCTACCTCTAGGTTGCTATACATATTTATTTGGTTTGTCATTGTATCATTTTGTATGGAATTTTAGTGGTAATTAGATATACTTTATTTAGAATGTATCGTAATACATTTTCCAGGAATAGTTTTAACAGCTCAAATAAATAAAAAAGTAAGGGAGCTAAAGCAGAACTACACCCCTGAAATCTACACAAATCATGGCCAACAAGATTGCCTGTGTCTCTCGTTTAGCGTCACTGTACGGGGTGTTCATTGGTTCCACGGTGGGAAGAAAACCCGCCCTAGGGCTAACCGATAGGTCAATCAGAAATGCCTGATTTGTCCACAAATAATATAATTGGTCGAATGGCGAGACTCACGCTCGAGATGCTGTCTACCGTACCTCTCTGGTGGACACGAGCAATATAAATGGCTCATCTTTGCATCAATCAAAATATGAAAGTTTTTGGCAAATAAAGTGATTGGATAAAGCGAATGTCTCACAACCGGACAGACGTAAATTATAGCGCTAGCATGCGCTTTGAGAAAAGAGGAGGTTCCTGAATAGTATTTTATTTATTTCTTTGTTTCCAGTAGAAAAATAATAACAGTGTTATATTTCACAGGGACTATATTTATTATCATTGTCCGCTCACGCAAGAAAACTGGATAAGATTACAGTAGGAATTCAAAAGCCAACGCGAAGGGGAGGAGGATGAAGCGGCGCAATGCGGACTGCAGCAAACTCCGGCGGCCGTTAAAACGGAACCGAATCACCGAGGGTATATACGGCAGGTATATGAAGGCTACTAGTGATGTGTTCTCACTGCTTTAAGGGTACTTGCTTCTAAGACTCCTTAATTGCAGGGTTGGGTTGTCAACTAGTATCTAGCTAGCTAACAATAGCTACTGTGTCACTCCTAATGTAAAATGTTACACTGTCACTCACATTCAAGTAAATCCGCTAGGTAACAAGTTGTTAGCTAGCTAGCTATGTTGTAGATAGAATAGCTAGCTAGCTAAATGGAATGGTATACATTCTCTTTGGTGTAACGTCGTTAGGTTATTAGCCAGGGATAGGCCCCAAGCCATAGCATGGGGCTGGTTTTGACACCTGCTTCAATTAGGCATCTCAAATAACGATATTTATCCCATATTGCGGTCTGAAGTAGTCAGTTAGCTAGGTAACTTTAACTAACTACAACGGGAGGCAGCAGCGTTATTTAGCCTCCTAGCTTGGCTGGATACTTATGGAACAGTTAGCAGGAGTTAATCACCCCTTTTGCAGATTATTTGCCAACTCAGTTGGTCAAACAAACCTTGCCTGCATTGCGCCCTGTCATTCAGATAACACTCATTGTAATTCAGACAGCAAAAATGTCGATGTGCATTAAAGGGATAATTCACCCAAATTACAAAATTATACTTTCCTTTGTTTGTGACCACATTTTTTATTTATTTTGTATTTTTTCCCATGTGGGTTACAGGTATAATATGCAAATTTTATATAATCACTTCATATTCACCAGTGGTCTGTCACTCACAAATAAAAAACATCCTTATGATTATATTTGAGTAAAAAATATATACACTGACTGTACAAAACATTATGAACATGATCTAGACTGACTAGGTGAAAGCTACAATCTGTTGAGGTCACTTGTTAATCAATCAGTAGATGAAGGGGTAGAGGCAGGGAAAATAATTATTTTTAAGCCTTGAGATCATTGAGACATGGATTGTGTATGTGTACCAATCAGATGGGCAAGACAAAATATTGAAGTGCCTTTGAACAGAGTATGGTAGTAGGTGCCAGGTGCACTGGTTTGAATGTGTCAAGAACTGCAACACTGCTGGGTTTTTCACGCTCTACAGTTTCCCGTGTGTATCAAGAATGGTCCACCACTCAAAGGACATCCAGCCAATTTGACGTAACTGTGGGAAGCATTGAAGTCAATATGGGCCAGCATCCCTGTGGAATGCTTTCGACACCTTGTCGACACCATGCCCCAACGAATTAAGGCTGTTCTGAGGGCAAAAGGGGGTGCAACTCAATATTAGGAAGGTATTCCTAATGTTTTGTAAAGTCTTTGTGTGTTTGTGATATATATATATATATATATATATACTGCTCAAAAAATAAAGGGAACACTAAAATAACACATCCTAGATCTGAATGAATGAAATATTCTTATGAAATACTTTTTTCTTTACATAGTTGAATGTGCTGACAACAAAATCACACAAAAATTATCAATGGAAATCAAATTTATCAACCCATGGCTTTCTGGACATGGAGTCACACTCAAAATTAAAGTGGAAAACCACACTACAGGCTGATCCAACTTTGATGTAATGTCCTTAAAACAAGTCAAAATGAGGCTAAGTAGTGTGTGTGGCCTCCACGTGCCTGTATGACCTCCCTACAATGCCTGGGCATGCTCCTGATGAGGTGGCGGATGGTCTCCTGAAGGATCTCCTCCCAGACCTGGACTAAAGCATCCGCCAACTCCTGGACAGTCTTGTGGTGCAACGTGGCGTTGGTGGATGGAGCGAGACATGATGTCCCAGATGTGCTCAATTGGATTCAGGCCTGGGGAACGGGCGGGCCAGTTCATAGCATCAATGCCTTCCTCTTGCAGGAACTGCTGACACACTCCAGCCACATGAGGTCTAGCATTGTCTTGCATTAGGAGGAACCCAGGGCCACCCACACCAGCATATGGTCTCCCAAGGGGTCTGAGGATCTCATCTCGGTACCTAATGGCAGTCAGGCTACCTCTGGCGAGCACATGGAGGGCTGTGCGGCCCCCCCAAAGAAATGCCACCCCACACCATGACTGACCCACCGCCAAACCGGTCATGCTGGAGGATGTTGCAGGCAGCAGAACGTTCTCCACGGCGTCTCCAGACTGTCACATGTGCTCAGTGTGAACCTGCTTTCATCTGTGAAGGGCACAGGTCGCCAGAGGCGAATTTGCCAATCTTGGTGTTTTCTGGTAAATGCCAAACGTCCTGCATGGTGTTTGGCTGTAAGCATAACCCCCACCTGTGGACGGGCCCTCATACCACCCTCATGTAGTCTGTTTCTGACCGTTTGAGCAGACACATGCACATTTGTGGCCTGCTGGAGGTCATTTTGCAGGGCTCTGGCAGTGCTCCTCCTGCTCCTCCTTGCACAAAGGCAGAGGTAGCGGTCCTGCTGCTGGGTTGTTGCCCTCCTATGGCCTCCTTCACATCTCCTGATGTACTGGCCTGTTTCCTGGTAGCGCCTCCATGCTCTGGACACTACGCTGACAGACACAGCAAACCTTCTTGCCACAGCTCGCATTGATGTGCAATCCTGGATGAGCTGCACTACCTGAGCCAGTTGTGTGGGTTGTAGACTCCGTCTCATGCTACCACTAGAGTGAAAGCACCGCCAGCATTCAAAAGTGACCAAAACATCAGCCAGGAAGCATAGGAACTGAGAAGTGGTCTGTGGTCAACACCTGCAGAACCACTACCTTATTTAGGGGTGTCTTACTAAGTGCCTATAATTTCCACCTGTTGTCTATTCCATTTGCACAACAGTATGTGAAATTTATTGTCAATCAGTGTTGCTTCCTAAGTGGACAGTTTGATTTCACAGAAGTGTGATTTACTTGGAGTTACATTGTGTTGTTTTAAGTGTTCCCTTTATTTTTTTGTGCAGTTTATATATGACTTATTCTACATTTTGTTGTTACAGCCTGAATTCAAAATTGATTAAATATAATTTTCTCATCCTTCTACACACAATACCCCATAATGACAAAGTGAATACTTGTTTGTAAAAATGTTTGCAAATTTATTGAAAATGAAATGCAAAAAATATCTAATTTTAGAATTCACACCCCTGAGTCTATACTTTGTAGAAGCACCTTTGGCATTGATTACAGCTGTGAGTCTTTCTGGGTAAGTCTCTGAGAGCTTTCCACACCTGGATTGTGCAACATTTGCCCATTTTTAATTATTTTAAACATTTTTCAAGTTCTGTCAAATTGGCTGTTGATCATTGCTAGACAACCATTTTCTGGTATGGCCATAGATCTTCAAGTAGATTTACATCAAAACTGTAACTCGGCCACTCAGAAACATTCACTGTCTTCTTGGTAAACAACTACAGTGTAGATTTGGCCTTAGGTTATTGTCCTGCTGAATCGTGAATGCATCGGCGTCTGGTGGTTTTCTAAGATGAACCAGGTTTTCTGAAAATATGGGGAGTGGTACTCAGTAATGTTTGTGGCAAATCCAATACAACACATAGCACTTTGTATTAAGGACAAAAAGTTAGTTGCTTTACCACGTTTTTTGCAATATGCATCAAGGCACTAAAGTAATGTTTTGGAGTATTTTTATTCTGTAAATGCTTCCTTTTCAGTCTGTCAATTAGGTTAGTATTCTGGATAGGGATGCACATTTCGGTACAATTTGCTGCCTGCTAAATGACCCTCATTAACTGATAAAAAAATACTATCAGAGATCTGAATATAATGACGAGATGCTTATGTTTCTGCCCTGTAATGGGAGTCATCCCAAGGTGGGAAGAAAGGCGATAAGCGTAGGCCCAAAATAAGCCGCTAAAAATGCAATGTGCTTATTTTGGCGAGGGTGAAACCTCTCGCTTTGTCTCTTCCTCTCTGATACTATGCATGCATACTGGACATTTTTCATTAATTAAGAGCTTAATGGAAACATGCAACAATAGCAAGCCTATTGTCTTACAGTCAAAAGGCTACAGCCTATTATTGAACGTCCAACTTCTGTGATTTAGTAGTTAATCAAACGTTATTTTCAAAAATGTGCCAAAATGCAGTTAGCAGAAAACACCTTTCTGAACAGCGCACCGAATGCAATTGGTTCCATATGTGACAGATGAAAATCTCACTTAGAAACTTAGTTTTCACTATTAGATTCCCCTCTATGATGGGTTGGGTTGGCAATATGACTAGGATTGTGCCTTTGGTATCTGGACAGCGAAAGAAAGTTGATATGAACCAATAGAATAGGAGAGAAATGCTAGTTAATGGCATGAGGAAGTCTTCATAAAATAATTGCCTCCAAGTTTCTATGGCTGGAGTTTCACAAGGCTACTTTGAAGCAAGGTAAGACATGCCTCATTATTTGTAGTGAAGGAAAACATTTAGGTTTCAAAGAATTTGTATTGCCTCAAGCTCACATTGCAAAGTGGTGGGTGATGTGCTGAAAGTCAACGGTCAGCAGGCTAAAGCCTATGCACTGGAATGCTCTATGTGATGTGAGCTTATAATAAATAAGATGCGTGACGACTAACGAAAATACACATTTAATTCCACAAAATTATACAAATGAACCCATAGACTGATAAGCCTGACTGGTCAAATGTTAACATCCTTATTTGTGGAGTAACTACAATGGTAATCCATCCTCGGTTTTCTATCACAGCCATTCAACTCTGTAACTGTTTTAAAGTCACCATCGGCCTCATTGTGAAATCCCTGAGTGGTTTCCTACCTCTCTGGCAATTGAGTTATGAAGGACGCCTGTATCTTTGTAGTGACTGTTTAATGCTACACCATCCAAAGTGTAATTAATAACTTCACCATGCTCAAAGGGATATTCAATGTCTATTTTATTTTACCCATCTACCAATAGGTGCCCTTTGAGGCATTGGAAAACCTCCCTGGTCTTTGTGGTTGAATCTGTGTTTTAAATGTACTGCTTGACTGAGAGACCTTACACCAGGGCTGCCCAACCCCTCTTTCTGTCCTGGAGGTTTTCAGTCCAACCCTAATTTAGCATATCTGATACAGCTAGTTAAGGTCTTGTTGAGCAGCTAATTAGTAGAATCAGGAATGTTAAATTAGGGTTGGACTGAAAACCCACAGGATGGTTGATCTCCAGGAGAAGGGTTGGGCAGCCCTGCCTTACACTATTATTGCACACAGCGAGTCCATGCAATTTGTGACTTTTAAGCACATTTTTACTCCTGAATTATTTAGGCTTGCCATAACAAAGGTGTTGAGTACTTATTGACTCAAGACATTTCAGCTTTTCGTTGTTAATTAATTTGTATACATTTTGAAAAACACAATTCAGCTTTGACATTGTGGGTTATTGTGTGTAGGCCAGTGATAAATCTCAATTTAATCAATTTTAAATTCTGGCTGTAACAACAAAATGTCAAGTGGTGTGAATACTTTCTGAAGTCTCTTTCTCTCTCCTCAGTTTTCTCCTATCATAGCCATTAAGCTCTGTAACTGTAAATAATAATCTTAGCTAATGTCCAACATTAGCTGAAATGAGTCTTTACAGAGTGAAGTATATTTGTTCCTTGACTAGCATCATTCATTCTTACTGTTGATAATTATGTTGTAACTTCTTATAGTAACTATCCACTGGCGCATTGGGAGAGAGTGAGGTGATTGCCATCTAAGAGCCAACATCATTTTTGCGGCAGTGCTGCCTGCCAGCAGTAATCTTCTCTGATTTAATAGAGCGATTTTCAAAGAGCTATCATGGTTAACTAACACATAGTAGATGCAAAGAATTGAATATTTACATTCATGCACTTCAAAATGAATTTTCCAACTGAATGAATTAACTGCACTGCACTCCCACGTTCTATGAAAGAATGTGCCTACCTAATTTAGGGGACACAGTGAACAGTTGGGAGTTGGGGCCAATTTCATTGTGAAATGTTTCCTTGGTGTTAAATAATCTTGAAACGTTTTAATATATTAAAGGATGGTTCAGATTACGAGATGCCAAGATCATATTTTTCCATATTCTGTTCCAAGTAAAGGGTTGTTCAGATTCACTGAGATCTGTGGACCATCCTTTTTTTAATGGCTAGCTCAGAATATGCTCTTTCCAAAAGTTGTTTATATATGATAAAGATCAGTTCTTTCGGGAGCCCAGATAATTTATTTCTAAATCCCATCATTGGATGGTTTGGTAGTTTGGTATTTCATGGGACTCCATAAGCTTGCATAGCTGACTTAAGTTGTAAATATAGGAAAAGGGAGTTGCCTGGTAATGTCTTTCAAATCGTGGTAGGTTCTCACACCCATGATATTGGCAGGGGTACGAATTCCGCAAAAAGCTGCCCTCCAGATAGCAAGGCGTTATTGTGAAAAATTGGCATATTTGTATTTATTAAGGAGCTGCCAAGGCAGCAGCTACTCTTTCTGGGGTCCAAACCCACCAAGACACTTACATCACAGACAAAACAAAATATAAAACAGTACATCATATAACATTACACTACTACATATCTACAATACCAAATGTATAATATAACAATATTACAATGTGTGTGTATGTGCATCAATGCATGCTTTAAAATATGTCCAAACGGAGTACGCATTTGAGAAGTGCCCTCCATGCTCCGTTTCGTGTACTTTGATTTGGACTCCTACTCCGACCCTCCTGGGCTCCAATTTGCGTGCTCGGAGCACTGTAGTATGCATTTTGAGAAACATCCATTTTCTTATGCTGAGGGCAGCTTCATAGCCATAGACTAGGCTAGGTGATTGTGGATGGATAAGCATACCTGAATATTAAGCCAGTCATAATGGGGTTATATCTGTTGACTCATGCCCTTATGTTTTGGGTTTGATGTGATTCTCAAGTCTTGAGAACATGTATGTTGTTCTGGAAGGTCAAGATTTGTTTTTCCGGGCAAATGAAACCGCATCTCAGATTTGGCTTGTGTAGCTGGGACCTCACCTCATTGTAGGTGGTCCTCGCCTTAGCAGTTCGGCACTCAGGTCTGGATAGACTCTGATCTTCTTCTCCGCCTAGGTCCGAGCTCCCAGATTCTGCTGTAAGCCAAACCATTTGACTTCAAAACTGTGTATTCATACAATCCTACAGCGAGAGCCATTCAGGAGAGGACCAGCTTCTCCTGCCCGAACAGTTTTTTAAATTGTATTTATTTATTTATTTTATTTAACCTTTTATTTAACTAGGCAAGTCAGTTAAGAGCACATTCTTATTTACAATGATGGCCTACCAAAAGGCCTCCTGCGGGGACAGGGGCCTGGGATTTAAGAAATACAATAAAAATATAGGACAAAACACACATAACAACAAGAGATACTACATAAAGAGAGATTTAAGACAACAACATAGCAAGGCAGCAACACATAAAACAGCATGGTAGCAACCCAACATAACAACCACATGGTACAAACATTATTGGGGACAGACAACAGCACAAAGGGCAAGAAGGTAGAGACAACAATACATCACACAAAGCAGCCACAACTGTCAGTAAGAGTGTCCATGATTGAGTCTTTGAATGAAGAGATGGAGATAAAACTGTCCTGTTTGAGTGTTTGTTGCAGCTCGTTCCAGTTGCTAGCTGCAATAAACTGAAAAGACGAGCAACCCAGGGATGTGTGTGCGTTGTGGACCTTTAACAGAATGTTACTGGCAGAACGGGTGTTGTATGTGGAGGATGAGGGCTGCAGTAGATATCTCAGATAGGGGGGAGTGAGGCCTAAGAGGGTTTTATAAATAAGCATCAACCAGTGGGTCTTGCGACTGGTATACAGAGATGACCAGTTTACAGAGGAGTATAGAGTGCAGTGATGTGATGTGTCCTATAAGGCGCATTGGTGGGCAAATCTGATGGCCGAATGGTAAAGAACATCTAGCTGCTCGTGAGCACCCTTACCTGCCGATCTATAAATTATGTCTCCATAATCTAGCATGGGGGTAGGATGGTCATCTGAATCAGGATTAGTTTGGCAGCTGGGGTGAAAGAGGAGCGATTTATGATAGAGGAAACCAAGTATAGATTTAACTTTAGCCTGCAACTTTCATATGTGCTTAGAGAAGGACAGTGCACCGTCTAGCCATTCTCCCAAGTACTACCTCAAGCTCTAAACCATCAGAGGTAGTAATCACACCTGTGGGAGGAGGGGCATTCTTCTTCCCAAACCACATTACCTTTTTGTTTTGGAGGTGTTCAGAACAAGGTTAAGGGTAGAGCAAGCTTGTTGGACACTGTAGAGCATTTAACACAAAATCCGGGGAGGAGCCAGCTGAATATCAGACTGTATCATCTGCATATAAATGAATGAGAGCGCTTCCTACTGCCTGAGCTATGTTGTTGTTTTTGTAAATTGAGAAGAGCGTGGTATATAGGATCAAGCCTTGGGGTACTCCCTTGGTGACAGGTAGTGGCTGAGACAGATTTTAAAAAACTTTATACATTGCACTCTTTGAGAGAGGTAGTTAGCAAACCAGCCCAAAGACCCCTCAGAGACACCAATACTCCTTAGCCGGTCCACAAGAATGGAATGATCTACCGTATCAAAATCTTTGGCCAAATCAATAAAGATAGCAGAACATTGGAATGTTAGAATGTTCCCGGGTGGCGCAGTGGTTAAGGGTGCTGTACTGCAGCGCCAGCTGTGCCATCAGAGTCCCTGGGTTCGCGCCCAGGCTCTGTCGTGGGGCGACGCACAATTGGCCTAGGTTAGGGAGGGATTGGTCGGTAGGGATGTCTCATCGCGCACCAGCGACTCCTGTGGCGGGCCGGGCGCAGTGCGCGCTAACCAAGGTTGCCAGGTGCATGGTGTTTCCTCCGACACATTGGTGCGGCTGGCTTCCGGGTTGGATGCGCGCTGTGTTAAGAAGCAGTGCAGTTTGGTTGGGTTGTGTATCGGAGGACGCATGACTTTCAACCTTCGTCTCTCCCGAGCCCATACGGGAGTTGTAGCGATGAGACAAGATAGTAGCTACTACAACAATTGGATACCACAAAATTGGGGATAAAAAGGGGTTAAAATAAAATAAATAACCTCCATAACCTGAGTGGAAACCAGATTGCATACCAGAGAGAATACTATAGACATCAAGATTGCCAGTCAGTTGATTATTGACAAGTTTTTCCAACACCTTCAATAAACAGGGCAAAATAGAAATAGGCCTATAACAGTTAGGATCAGCTTGATCTCCTCCTTTAAATAAAGGATGCACCGTGGCTGCCTTCCAAGCAATGGGAACCTCCCCAGAAAGGAGAGACAGGCTTGGCAATGATAGGGGCAGCGACCTTAAAGAAGAAAGGGTCTAAACAATCTGAGCCAGATGTTTTTTTGTGGTCAAATTTAAGTAGCTCCTTAAGTGACTGCCTGCATGGAGTAACTTTGTAGCGGGGCAGGGGAAAAAGAGGGAAAAGCATCGGTGATAGTCTCATTCAAATGGGTGGTAGATGAGAAAATGTTTGACAGGCAAGGAGGCATGTCTGAGTCAAATAGGAATCCTGACTTAATGAAGTGGTGATTTTAAAGAGCTCAGACATGTGCTTCTTGACCGTAACAACCACATCAACAACTTTAAGGGACATGGGCAGCTGTGAGGATGAGGGTTAATTCTCTAGGTCTTTAACTGTTTCTCAGAACTTATTTGGGTTAGACCCACAGAGAGAATTGCTCCTTAAAGTAACTAACTTTGACCTTCCGGTTAGCCTGATGCACTTCAAATTTTCCTGAACGAGATCCAGTTAGCCTGAGCATGCGCGTGCCGAGCCTTTCGCCAAATGCAATTCTTGAGGTGGAGTAACTCTGCAAGATCATGGTCGAACCAGGGGCTGAACCGTTTTTTTTGTTCTCATTTTCTTTATGATTTTTTTTAACAATACCACGAAAAATATTTTAAAAAGAAGGTACAAGCGTCATGGACAGAGGGGATCAAGCTGATTCTATACCATTTTACAGAGGCTAGTTCATGAAGGAAGGCTTGCTCATTAAAGTTTTTTAGCAAGCGTCTATGACAAATCAGGACAGGTTGTTTCATTGAGCAGCCATTACGAACACAGGCTGTAAAACAGTGATCACTAAGGTCATTACAGAAAACACCAGACTGATACCTATTAGGATTATTTGTGAGAATAACATCGAGGAGAGTAGCCTTTTCTGGGTGTTTGGAGTCATACCTTGTGGGATTGGTAATAATCTGAAAAATAGTCCCATTGCTTTAGGACTTGGTCAGGTGGTTTAAGCATGTCCCAGTTTAGGTTACCAAGCAGGGCAAATTCAGACTTAGTGTAAGGGGCCAGAAGAGAGATTAGGACAGGTAGTGTACAGGCCGGTGCTGATGTAGGACGATACCACCCAGCAATAGTCAACAAAGAGCTATTTGAACATTTTAAAACCAGCAAATCAAATTGTTTGGGGACAGACTTGATGGAGACATCCGAGCACTGAAGGTGATCCTTGGTAAAGATTGCCACTCCTCCACCTTTTGGAAGATCTGAACACTCTTCATTAACCACGTCTCGGTAAAGACCAACACATCTGGATTGGAGCTGTGAACCCACACTTTAAATGTATCCATTTTAGGTAATAAGCTTCTAGTGTTCTAACGTGCAGAAAACCCAGGCATTTACGAGAGCAGTAATTAGTGAAGCAGATATCAGAGCACAAGTCAGAATTGGGGCTAGCAACAGTAGATCGGCCAGGGTGTTCATGTACATTTCCAGATATCATCAACAGTAATACGATCAAGACACTGCATAGGACATCTGAATGTGCATCAGATAGCAACAAGATCATATTGTACAGCAATTTCATCAGGTAACATGAATACAAAGCCAGCGAGAGGTGGTTAGAATAGGATGGGAGGCCAAAAGTCTGTGTAACAACAAATAGAGAGTCAGAGTCCCGAGTGTGGGAACAAACCGTCTGTCCCACGGTTGGGTAAAGAAAGTTTATATTCAACAAAGTATGCAGGAGTCATGAGGCAAATAGCAAAATGCACAAGGAATTGTGTATATATATACATACATACACACACACACACAGTTGAAGTCGGACGTTGACATACACTTAGGTTGGAGTCATTGTTTTTCAACCACTCCACAAATTTCTTGTTCACAAACTATAGTTTTGGCAAGTCTGTTAGGACATTACTTTGTGCATGACACAAGTAATTTTTCCAACAATTGTTTACAGACGGATTATTTCACTGAAAATTCACTATCACAATTCCAGTGGGTCAGAAGTTTACATACACGTAAGGCACGTAAGACTGTGCCTTTAAACGGCTTGGAAAATTCCAGAAAATGTCATGGCTTTAGAAGCTTCTGATAGGCTAATTCACATCATTTGAGTCGATTGGAGGTGCACATGTGGTGTATTTCAAGGCCTACCTTCAAACTCAGTGCCCCTTTGTTTGAAATCATGGGAAAATCCCCAAAATATCTGCCAAGACCTCAGAAAAAGAATTGTAGACCTCCACAAGTCTGGTTCATCCTTGGGAGCAATTTCCAAACGCCTGAAGGTACCACTTTCATCTGTACAAACAATAGTATGCAAGTATAAACACCATGGGACCACGCAGCCGTCGTACCGCTCAGGAAGGAGACACGTTCTGTCTCCTAGAGATGAACATACTTTTGTGCGAAAAGTGCAAATCAATCCTAGAACAACATCAAAGGACCTTGTGAAGATGCTGGAGGAAACCGGAACAAAAGTATCTATATCCACAGTAGGACGAGTCCTATATCGACATAACCTGAAAGGCCGCTCAGCAAGGAAGAAGCCACTGCTCCAAAACCGCCATTAAAAAGCCAGATTACGGCTTGCAACTGCACATGGGGTCTGATAGAAAAAAAATAGAACTGTTTGGCCATAATGACCATCGTTATGTTTGGAGGAAAAAGGGGGAGGCTTGCAAGCTGAAGAACACCATCCCAACCGTGAAGCACGGGGGTGGCAGCATCATGTTGCAGGGGTGCTTTGCTGTAGGAGGGACTGGTGCACTTCAAAATAGATGCCATCATGAGGTTGGACATTTTTGTGGATATATTGAAGCAACATCAAGACATCAGTCAGGAAGTTAAAGCTTGGTCGCAAATGTGTGTTCCAAATGGACATGGACCCCAAGAATACTTCCAAAGTTGTGGCAAAATGGCTTAAGGACAACAAAGTCAAGGTATTGGAGTGGCCATCACAAAGCCCTGACCTCAATCCTGTAGAAAATGTGTACAAGTCAAGAGGCATACAAACCTGACTCTGTTACGCCAGCTCTGTCAGGAGGAATGGGCCAAAATTCAGCCAACTTATTGTGGGAAGCTTGTAGAAGGCTACCCAAAATGTTTGACCCAAGTTAAACAATGTAAAGGCAATGCTACCAAATACTAATTGAGTGTATGTAAACTTCTGACCCACTGGGAATGTGATGAAAGAAATAAAAGCTGAAATAAATCATTCTTTCTACTATTATTCTGACATTTCACATTCTTAAAATAAAGTGGTGATCCTAACTGACTTAAAACAGCAAATTTTTTACTAGGATTAAATGTCAGGAATTGAGAAACACCATAGCCAAATACATTTAAACTCTGTTTATGTCAACTTCTGACCTCAATTATATATATGGCT
This sequence comes from Oncorhynchus nerka, assembly GCF_034236695.1. NCBI lineage: Eukaryota > Metazoa > Chordata > Actinopteri > Salmoniformes > Salmonidae > Oncorhynchus > Oncorhynchus nerka. The sequence goes on from NC_088407.1 coordinate 57,351,859, forward strand.
GATTTATAAATCCAGGCACATTTAACAGTTAGGCTGTTGATTACAGACCTAATTAAGTTGGTTTCCTCTCTCATCACGTTTCTCAGACATTGAATGCAAGGGCTGTTTTTCTCATCTCGTAACTCCACTGCTGCCTCCGAATTGTTCTCAACACCAATATGCTGGGTAACATGGCTTTTATGCAGATAGCAACATGGTTTATTAAAAGGCGGCAATTCAACAGCACAACGTTTCAGAACCGCGGACAGTGACCACTAACTAATGCGGGAGAAAGCGCATTTGCTATAAACTCAGCAAAAAAAGAAACGTCCCTTTTTCAGGACCCTCTTTCAAAGATAATTCATAAAAATCAAAATAACTTCACAGATCTTCATCGTAAAGGGTTTAAACACTGTTTCCCATGCTTGTTCAATGAAACATAAACAATTAATGAACATGCACCTGTGGAATGGTCGTTAAGACACTAACAGCTTAGACGGTAATTAAGGTCACAGTTATGAAAGCTTAGGACACAAAAGGGGCCTTTCCACTGACTCTGGAAAAACACCAAAAGAAAGATGCCCATGGTCCCTGCTCATCTGCGTGAACTTGCTTTAGGCATGCTGCAAGGAGGCATGAGGACGGCAGATGTGACCAGGGAAATAAATTGCAATCCGTACTTTGAGACGCCTAAGGCAGCGCTACAGGGAGACAGGACGGACAGCTGATTGTCCTCGCCATGGCAGATCACGTGTAACAGCACCTGCACAGGATCGGTACATCAACATCACACCTGCGGGACAGGTACAGAATGGCAACAACAACTGCCTGAGTTAAACCAGGAACGCACAATCCCTCCATCAGTGCTCAGACTGTCCGCTATAGGCTGAGAGAGGCTGGACTGAGGGCTTGCAGGCCTGTTGTAAGGCAGGTCCTCACCAGACATCACCGGCAACAATGTCACCTATGGGCACAAACCCACCGATGCTGGACCAGACAGGACTAGCAAAAAGTGTTCTTCACTGACGAGTAGCTGTTTTGTCTCACCAGGGGTGATGGTTGGATTTGCGTTTATGGTCTAAGGAATGAGCGTTACACCCAGGCCTGTACTCTGGAGTGGGATTGATTTGGAGGTGGAGGGTCCGTCATGGTCTGTGGCAGTGTGTCACAGCATCATTGGACTGAGCTTGTTGTCATTGCCTGCAATCTCAATGCTATGTGTTACAGGAAGGAGGATGTCATTCCCTTATGTGGTACCCTTCCTGCAGGCTCATCCTGACATGACCCTCCAGCATGACAATGCCACCAGCCATACTGCTCGTTCTGTGCATGATTTCCTGCAAGCCAGGAATGTCCGTGTTCTGCCATGGCCAGGGAAGAGCTCGGATCTCTATCCCATTGAGTATGTCAGGGACCTGTTGGATCGGAGGGTGATGGCTAGGGCCATATCCCACCAGAAATGTCCGGGAACTTGCAGGTGCCTTGGTGGAAGAGTGGGGTAACATCTCACAGCAAGACCTGGCAAATCTGTTGCAGTCCATGAGGAGGAGATGCACTGCAGTACTTAGTATCTGGTGTGGCCACCAGCTGCATTGACTGTTACTTTTGATTTTAGCACAGTTGACAGTGAGGAGACGTTTATTTTTTTGCTGAGTTTAAAATATTTTTATTAGTGTTGCACCGTTTTGTTCTTATGTAATGTAACCATATACAATTTCAGTAGCACATGTCTTAAGCCCCGTTTCCATTGGCACTTTGAAGTCAACCCAGGTTGGGCTGGCCTTGGTGGGCTAGCTCAAATTGAATTCCCACTTCCCCCAGAAATGAGAAATTATGCTAGGTAGCCAATATGTGACTGCAGCTGGCCTCGCCAATGTTGCTAGCTATCAAGATGTTGAATTTATTTCGTCCCATAGTCCTGCCAGTGCCAGCCAGACTCTGAGCCATGTATTTAGCTTGCTGACGTTAGCTAGCTAAACGGGTAGCATCACTGCGAGCATAACAGGCTAGCTAGCTAGCTAGCTTAATTCCTACCTTGCTTACCATGGCATTAGCTATTAGCGAGCTGACCAAGCAAACCAGACAAGTTTGATATGATCTAGCTTTCAATATGGACTGGCCAGCTGAAATTTCTGCTGGCTCAAGTTAGCTAGCTAGCTTGTTTCAACTCTGATTTGCTAGCTAACGGTAGATGGGTAGTTAGCATTCGAGGGCTGACTTCTCATAAAAGTTGGTATTGTGTAGTACAAAAATGAACGAAGGATCCAGCTATGGTAGTAATTTGTGTCATGTCTGACTAATGCAGTACTGCTTGTCCATTTGTTAGCTAACAGTAACAAGCCCAGACAAGCTAGCTAACGTTGTGTTAGCGAACAGTACGCTCTCGTTGGCTGGCCCTCGCTTCATACTCGTCGCCAAACCCACTGGCTCCAGGTCATCTACAAGACCCTGCTAGGTAAAGTCCCCCCCTTATCTCAGCTTGCTGGTCACCATAGCAGCACCCACCTGTAGTACGTGCTCCAGCAGGTATATCTCACTGGTCACCCCCAAAACCAATTCTTCCTTTTGGCTGCCTCCATCCAGTTCTCTGCTGCCAATGACTGGAATGTTCTACAAAAATCTCTGAAACTGGAAACACTTATCTCCCTCACTAGCTTTAAGCACCAGCTGTCAGAGCAGCTCACAGATTACTGCACCTGTACATAGCCATCTATAATTTAGCCCAAAAAACTACCTCTTTCCCTACTGTATTTATTTATTTATTTATTTAGCTCCTTTGCACCCAATTATTTCTCTCTACTTTGCACATTCTTCCACTGCAAATCAACCATTCCAATGTTTTACTTGCTATATTGTATTTACTTCACCACCATGGCCTTTTTTTTGCTTTTACCTCCCTTATCTCACCTCACTAGCTCACATTGTATATATACTTATTTTTCTACTGTATTATTGACTGTATGTTTGTTTTACTCCATGTGACTCTGTGTTGTTGTATGTGTGGAACTGCTTTGATTTATCTTGGCCAGGTCGCAATTGTAAATGAGAACTTGTTCTCACATTTACATTTACATTTAAGTCATTTAGCAGACGCTCTTATCCAGAGCGACTTACAAATTGGTGCTTTCACCTTATGACATCCAGTGGAACAGCCACTTTACAATAGTGCATCTAGGTCTTTTAAGGGGGGAGGGGGAGAAGGATTACTTTATCCTATCCTAGGTATTCCTTAAAGAGGTGGGGTTTCAGGTGTCTCCGGAAGGTGGTGATTGACTCCGCTGTCCTGGCGTCGTGAGGGAGTTTGTTCCACCATTGGGGGGCCAGAGCAGCGAACAGTTTTGACTGGGCTGAGCGGGAACTGTACTTCCTCAGTGGTAGGGAGGCGAGCAGGCCAGAGGTGGATGAACGCAGTGCCCTTGTTTGGGTGTAGGGCCTGATCAGAGCCTGGAGGTACTGAGGTGCCGTTCCCCTCACAGCTCCGTAGGCAAGCACCATGGTCTTGTAGCGGATGCGAGCTTCAACTGGAAGCCAGTGGAGAGAGCGGAGGAGCGGGGTGACGTGAGAGAACTTGGGAAGGTTGAACACCAGACGGGCTGCGGCGTTCTGGATGAGTTGTAGGGTTTTAATGGCACAGGCAGGGAGCCCAGCCAACAGCGAGTTGCAGTAATCCAGACGGGAGATGACAAGTGCCTGGATTAGGACCTGCGCCGCTTCCTGTGTGAGGCAGGGTGGTACTCTGCGGATGTTGTAGAGCATGAACCTACAGGAACGGGCCACCGCCTTGATGTTATTTGAGAACGACAGGGTGTTGTCCAGGATCACGCCAAGGTTCTTAGCGCTCTGGGACGAGGACACAATGGAGTTGTCAACCGTGATGGCGAGATCATGGAACGGGCAGTCCTTCCCGGGAGGAAGAGCAGCTCCGTCTTGCCGAGGTTCAGCTTGAGGTGATGATCCGTCATCCACACTGATATGTCTGCCAGACATGCAGAGATGCGATTCGCCACCTGGTCGTCAGAAGGGGGAAAGGAGAAGATTAATTGTGTGTCGTCTGCATAGCAATGATAGGAGAGACCATGTGAGGTTATGACAGAGCCAAGTGACTTGGTGTATAGCGAGAATAGGAGAGGGCCTAGAACAGAGCCCTGGGGACACCAGTGGTGAGAGCACGTGGTGAGGAGACGGATTCTCGCCACGCCACCTGGTAGGAGCGACCTGTCAGGTAGGACGCAATCAAGCGTGGGCCGCGCCGGAGATGCCCAACTCGGAGAGGGTGGAGAGGAGGATCTGATGGTTCACAGTATCGAAGGCAGCCGATAGGTCTAGAAGGATGAGAGCAGAGGAGAGAGAGTTAGCTTTAGCAGTGCGGAGCGCCTCCGTGATACAGAGAAGAGCAGTCTCAGTTGAATGACTAGTCTTGAAACCTGACTGATTTGGATCAAGAAGGTCATTCTGAGAGAGATAGCGGGAGAGCTGGCCAAGGACGGCACGTTCAAGAGTTTTGGAGAGAAAAGAAAGAAGGGATACTGGTCTGTAGTTGTTGACATCGGAGGGATCGAGTGTAGGTTTTTTCAGAAGGGGTGCAACTCTCGCTCTCTTGAAGACAGGAGGGACGTAGCCAGCGGTCAGGGATGAGTTGATGAGCGAGGTGAGGTAAGGGAGAAGGTCACCGGAGATGGTCTGGAGAAGAGAGGAGGGGATAGGGTCAAGCGGGCAGGTTGTTGGGCGGCCGGCCGTCACAAGACGCGAGATGTCATCTGGAGAGAGAGGGGAGAAAGAGGTCAGAGCACAGGGTAGGGCAGTGTGAGCAGAACCAGCGGTGTCGTTTGACTTAGCAAACGAGGATCGGATGTCGTCGACCTTCTTTTCAAAATGGTTGACGAAGTCATCTGCAGAGAGGGGGGGGAGGGGGATTCAAGAGGGAGGAGAAGGTGGCAAAGAGCTTCCTAGGGTTAGAGGCAGATGCTTGGAATTTAGAGTGGTAGAAAGTGGCTTTAGCAGCAGAGACAGAGGAGGAAAATGTAGAGAGGAGGGAGTGAAAGGATGCCAGGTCCGCAGGGAGGCGAGTTTTCCTCCATTTCCGCTCGGCTGCCCGGAGCCCTGTTCTGTGAGCTCGCAATGAGTCGTCGAGCCACGGAGCGGGAGGGGAGGGCCGAGCCGGCCTGGAGGATAGGGGACATAGAGAGTCAAAGGATGCAGAAAGGGAGGAGAGGAGGGTTGAGGAGGCAGAATCAGGAGATAGGTTGGAGAAGGTTTGAGCAGAGGGAAGAGATGATAGGATGGAAGAGGAGAGAGTAGCGGGGGAGAGAGCGAAGGTTGGGACGGCGCGATACCATCCGAGTAGGGGCAGTGTGGGAAGTGTTGGATGAGAGCGAGAGGGAAAAGGATACAAGGTAGTGGTCGGAGACTTGGAGGGGAGTTGCAATGAGGTTAGTGGAGGAACAGCATCTAGTAAAGATGAGGTCGAGCGTATTGCCTGCCTTGTGAGTAGGGGGAAGGTGAGAGGGTGAGGTCAAAAGAGGAGAGGAGTGGAAAGAAGGAGGCAGAGAGGAATGAGTCAAAGGTAGACGTGGGGAGGTTAAAGTCGCCCAGAACTGTGAGAGGTGAGCCGTCCTCAGGAAAGGAGCTTATCAAGGCATCAAGCTCATTGATGAACTCTCCGAGGGAACCTGGAGGGCGATAAATGATAAGGATGTTAAGCTTGAAAGGGCTAGTAACTGTGACAGCATGGAATTCAAAGGAGGCGATAGACAGATGGGTAAGGGAGAAAGAGAGAATGACCACTTGGGAGAGATGAGGATCCCGGTGCCACCACCCCGCTGACCAGAAGCTCTCGGGGTGTGCGAGAGCACGTGGGCGGACGAAGAGAGAGCAGTAGGAGTAGCGGTGTTGTCTGTGGTGATCCATGTTTCCGTCAGAGCCAAGAAGTCGAGGGACTGGAGGGAGGCATAGGCTGAGATGAACTCTGCCTTGTTGGCCGCAGATCGGCAGTTCCAGAGGCTACCGGAGACCTGGAACTCCACGTGGGTCGTGCGCGCTGGGACCACCAGATTAGGGTGGCCGCGGCCATGCGGTGTGGAGCGTTTGTATGGTCTGTGCAGAGAGGAGAGAACAGGGATAGACAGACACATAGTTGACAGGCTAGAGAAGAGGCTACGCTAATGCAGAGGAGATTGGAATGACAAGTGGACTACACGTCTCGAATGTTCAGAAAGTTAAGCTTAGGTAGCAAGAATCTAATTGACTAAAATGATTAAAATGATACAGTACTGCTGGGGTAGGCTAGCTGCGTTGTTGACACTACCCTAATCAAGTCGTACCGTTGAGTGTGAAGTTTCTACAATGCTGCTTTTCGGGAGCTAGCTGGCTAGCTAGCAGTGTTGGTTACGTTACGTTGCGTTAGGAGAACGACAATAGCTGGCTAGCTAACCTAGAAAATCGCTCTAGACTACACAATTATCTTTGAAACAAAGACGGCTATGTAGCTAGCTATGTAGCTAGCTACGATCAAACAAATCACACCGTTGGGACTGTAATGAAATTAAATGAAAATGTGATCCTACCTGTGGAGCGAAGCGGAATGCGACCGGAATGCGAAAGTTCTATTCAGTAGACGTTGGCTGGCTATTGGCTAGCTAGGAGTGTCTCCTACGTTAAGGACGACAAAATAGCTGGCTAGCTAACCTCGGTGAATTAAGATAATCACTCTAAGACTACACACTCTAAACTACACAATTATCTTGGATACGAAGACAGCAAAGACAACTATGTAGCTAGCTAATACTACACTAATCAAGTCGTTCAGTTGAGTGTGATAGTTACTACAGTGCTACGGTAGACGGTGAACGTGTTGGGCAGATAGGAGACGACGAAATACGATAATTACGCAATTATCTTTGATACAACGACGACTATGTAGCTAGCTAAGAAGAAATTGCTAAGATTAGACAAATCAGACCGTTGTACTATAATGAAATGTAATGAAATGTAATGAAAAAGTTATACAACCTGCAGACCGAAGCGCGGATGCGACCGGCTCGCTCCAACTTCCAACCCGGAAGCGGTTGGAAGTAACAACTTGCCTACCTGGTTGAATAAAGGTTAAATAAATAAAAAATCCACCAATGGTCAGCTTGATGGTTGCATAGTAACTGCGTCACCACCCCAAATTCTAATTGAGCTGGCACCAGTTGTGAAACTGGGCAGCGTTGGCCCGGGTTTCCCTTGATCCAGCTAGAATTTGAGAATTCCATTTGAGCCAACTCTAATTTGGCCCAAATTTGCCCTAATTTTAAGTGACCGATGGACTGTGCCAACCCCACGGCCTCCACAATGGATTAGTCCCCTTCGACAGGTGTCTTGTACACCATGGACATTTTTTTTGTGGGGGTGGGATACTGCTCGACCTAAAGAATTCTTGGTCGACCAAACAATCGACCAGTTGACTAAATGGAGTCAGGCCTATAAAAGACACAAGAATGAAGCTATACTGTATATACAAGGAGTAGCATTATCATATCAATGTGAAGGGATATGTGGTAATAGAGGTAGATGTGTAAAGTGACTAGGCATCAGGATGCATAATACTAAGTAGTGTGTGTGTGTGTGGACTTTTTGAGTGCATATAGCCAGTGCAGGATGTCAATGCAACTAGTCCATACAGTCTGAGTTGCTATTGATTAGCTAAGTCTTAATTGCTTGGAGATGGATGCTGTCTCTGAGCCTGTTGGTCCAAGTCCTGATGCTCTGGTACCGGTTGCCTGACAGTAGCATAGAGAACAGTCTGTGGCTGGTTGTGGCATTGCACATGTTAAAACTCATACATTTCTTTCTTCTCCAGTACCTTCCTGTACCTGAAGTTCCTGGTGGTGTGGGCACTGGTGCTACTGGCAGACTTTGTGCTCGAGTTCAGGTTTGAGTACCTGTGGCCCTTCTGGCTGTTCATCAGAAGTGTGTACGACTCCTTCAGATACCAGGGGCTGGTGAGTTTGTCTGGCTGTGTCCTGGGTTGGCCTGACCGATCTGTGGTATAGACGAGGAGAGTAGGTCTATGGAGCCTCTGCAGAACAAGATCTGAGTCCTGGACTAGTGCGGCTATGTTTTCAAAATATTTACATAATGTTATTCCCCTCCAATTCTCTAGAGGTGACTCTACTAAGTCATTGATTGGGCTTTGATGTCTTTTGCAGATATGTTGTTGCATTTAATTGCCAATTTAATCAACACACAATGAAAAATTGTGATGTGGAGAATATGTGACCCACATCTCTCTGGTTGTTTGGAGCGATGTGTTTTTCTGCCTTTTTGCAGAGCTCCTACTAACCCCACTCGTGTCTCCATTCTTCCAGGCGTTTTCAGTGTTCTTTGTGTGTGTGGCGTTTACCTCTGACATCATATGCCTGCTCTTCATCCCTGTACAATGGCTGTTCTTTGCTGCCAGTACCTACGTGTGGGTGCAGTACGTGTGGCATACAGGTAAGCTCTCTTCCTATTCACCTGCCTTTTTAACAAGGAAAATAGCTTAGTGATTACAGTGAATTAGTGTGTGGTTATCATCCAGCGGAGGCTGCTGAGGAACGGATTAAATGGAATGGCATTTGATTTGATTGATATTTGATACCATTCCGCTCCAGCCATTAACACGAGCCCGTCCTCCCCAATTAAGGTGCCACCAACCTCGTGATGTTATCCCTGTATTGCACTATTTAAGCCTAGCTGTAAAGAAATGGGACTGGTGACAGGAGTTTCACAGGAGGGTGACTCTTCAAGAACGAAAAAATACCATGATTTGGGGTTTTCCACAAAATGTTATCCATAGAAGGGTCATTTGGAGGAAGGATTAATGACATATTTGACATTTTAATCTTAAAGCATAAATGAGAAATAATACATTATTTTGTCATTGGAGTATTAAAGCTGCAATATGTAACTTTTTGGGCGACCCACCAAATTCACATAGAAATGTGTGTTATGCATGTCATTCTCATTGAAGAAGCTGCAAATCTGTTCTTTGTGTGCCATTTCAATACTTCTTGTTTTTAAGTTGAGTTTTTTTTGTCTTATTTACTTTCCGTTTTGTACACCAGCTTCAAACAGTTGAAAATACATTATTTTTGGTTATTGAAAATATACTTCACAGCGGTTTAGGTGGTACAATGATTCTCTACACTATACTTGCCTTTTTGTCACATCAATTGAAATTAGGTGAACTATTAGAATTTTTACAGCCATGAAATGGTGAAGCGATTTCTGCATAGTGCATCTTTAATACACATTCATTATTCACTACCCTGTGTTGGTGAATGTGCCTGTGGTTATTTCTGCCCAGGAGACAATGGACAGGGGTTATCTATTCTCTATCCACTGATTCTGTTTGTCCTGCTGCTGATGTAATTATAGTTGGCCCGGGACTTTTCCATAAAGCCAGTGGGTTGTTTGAACGTACTATGAGGGATCAGACATGGTAAAGGGGGCTGGCTTGCTGTCTCAGCCAACAATCACACATTGAGTCATGTTAGCTCTGGAGAGCTCTTTGTTTTTTTGTATGCCTCACTGAAAAGCTGTCCTTTTGTGGTTGTGTGTGTGTCTGTCTCACTTTGTACTTGTCACTCAAAAGCTGATCTACCCTGTTGCTGTTGTGATGTTTGTGTTCTTGTGGGAGGCTGCTTTGCTGACCACAATGTAAAACCTTGTTTCATGTTTGGAGGAAGTAGGTCTGCATGGATATTTTTCATGTGGACATCTTGACCATGTACCGTGCCTTCAGAAAGTATTCACACTCCTTGACTTTTCCCACATTTTGTTGTTACAAAGTGGGATTAAAATTGATGTAATTTTAATTTTTTTGTCAATGATCTACACAAAATACTCTGTCAAAGTGGACATTTTGTAAAAAATGGATGCTAAATAAAACGCTAATAGCTGTATCTTGATTAGATAATTATTCAACCCCCATGTTAGAATCACCTTTGGCAGCAAATACAGCTGTGAGTCTTTCTGGGTAAGACTCGAAGCGCTTTCCACAACTGGATTGTGCTACATTTGCCAAATCTGCCAAATTCTTCAAGCTCTGTCTAATTGGTTATTAATCATTAATAGACAACCATTATCAGGTCTGGCAATAGATTTTCAAGCAGATTTAGGTCAAAACTGTAACTCAACCATTCAGGAACATTGACGGTCTTCTTGGTAAGCAACTTCAGTGTAGATTTGGCCTTGTGTTTTAGGTTATTGTCCTGCTGAAAGGTGAATTCATCTCCCAGTGTCTGTTGGAAAGCAGACTGAACCATGTTTTCAATGTACTTTGCTCATTGTTTTTTAAAATTTTATCCTGAACCTCCACAGTCCTTAACAATCACTCTGTCAATTAGTTAGTATTGTGGAGTAACTACAATGTTGTTCATCCATCCTCAGTTTTCTCCTATCACAGCCATTAAACTCTAACTGTTTTAAAGTCACCATTGTCCTCATGGTGAAATTCCTGAGCGGTTTCCCGTCTCTCCGGCAACTGAGTTAGAAAGGACAGCTGTATCTTTGTAGTGAACGTGTGTATCGATACAGCATCCAAAGTGTTAATAACTTCACCATGCTCAAAGGGATATTCAATGTCTGCACCAATAGGTGCCCTAATTTGCTAGGCATTGGGAGAACCTCCCTGGTCTTTGTGTTTGAAATTCACTGCCTGACTGAGGGACCTTACAATTATCTGTATGTGTGGGGTACAGAGCAGCAGAGATGAGGTAGCCATTCAATAATCATGAAAAACACTATTATTGCAGTTAGTCCATGTAACTTATGTTTTTTTTACTCCTGAACTTATTTAGGCTTCCCATAACAAAGGGGTTGAATACTTATTGACTCAAGACATTTCAGCGTTTCATTTTTGTAAAAATGTATAAAACTTTATTCCACTTTGACATGGGGTATTGTGTGTGTGTAGGCCTGTGACAAAAAAACTCTGAATTTAATCCATTTTCAATTCTGGCTGTAACGTAACAAAAAATGGAAAAAGTCAAGGGATGTGAATATATTCTCAAGGCACTGTATCTTGACGCATGTAGTTGTGTGATTATCATGACCAGTAGTCTATTTTCTGTTCTCACACCTTTTTTTTTTTTTTTGCTTTCACAGAGAGAGGGGTCTGTCTCCCCACAGTGTCTCTTTGGATACTATTTGTGTACATCGAGGCAGCCATCCGATTCAAAGACCTGAAGAACTTCCATGTCGACTTGTGTCGCCCATTTGCTGCACATTGGTAAGTTGTTAAAGGAAATCTCCACCCAAAAACAATATTTTGGTATTTGTTTCATTAGTCCATTGTTGATATAGTCCCAACATGTTTTGCATGTCAGCAATTAAGATTTCAAGATATGTAGCATTCAAAATACAGAAATCTGGGCCAGATTGGTGGAATTTTACTTTAAGTCAAGTTTTTGTCCAAGCTCTGGAGGCAGGTCTGTGTGTAGGCTATCTGTGAGGAAGAATCCTTCTTAGACCCACAGGCCAAGCAGGGGATGGGATTGTTCTGCCCCATTGACTTTCAGAAAACAATATTTCTGCTTGTTAGGCATAATGTACAAGTAATGACTGCTAGATATCCCCCAAGCTCAAAAAGAGAACACGATTACATGCTGGTTTCATTCAGTGTGTAGAATTATGAAAAATATGATCTTCTAAGATGGGGTTTCGGGAATATTTCTGCCCCAGATCTGTAAGGTCATACACACCATTTATAATCTAAGTACTCTCAAAGACCTCTAAGTGGATTTAATGGCATGTATTACGCGCTGTTATGTAGTAATGCAGGATATTAAGGCTTGTAATTCCTCTAGCTTTACATACGGCAGTGATGTTCATTTCCAGGCTTTTTTTCATAGTACCTATGCTTTAAAAAAAAAATATATATTTTATTTTATCTTTATTTAACTAGAGGCAAGTCAGTTAAGAACAAATTCTTATTTTCAATGAAGGCCTAGTGGGTTAACTGCCTGTTCAGGGGCAGAATGACAGATTTGTACCTTGTCAGCTCTGGGGTTTGAACTTGCAACCTTCCGGTTACTAGTCCAACGCTCTAACCACTAGGCTACCCTGCCGCCGTCTCAACTTGTGAACCAGTTTCTTGGATACATCAGGCTGGATGAGTTGTCTGAACTTTGTTCTCGATCGATCTCTCTGTAGCATTGGCTACCCGGTGGTGACGCTGGGCTTTGGCTTCAAGAGCTACGTCAGCTATAAAATGCGCTTAAGAAAGCAGAAGGAGGTGCAGAAGGAGAATGAGTTCTACATGCAGCTCCTGCAACAGGCCCTGCCCCCAGAGCAACAGATGCTACAGAGACAGGAGAGGGAAGCGGAGGAAGGTGAGATGCACGCATGCCTTGCAACAGATGCTCCAGATACCATTAGAAAAGGATGTGGTTCAAGTGATGATCCAAGTGATTGTCCGATTCCTAATAAATATGTACAGGTGAAGTCGGAAGTTTACATACACTTAGGTTGGAGTCATTGAAACTCGTTTTTCAACCCCTCCACAAATTTCTTGCTAACAAACTATATTTTTGGTTAAGTCAGTTAGGACATCTACTTTTACGTAAGTAATTTTTCCCCAAAATTCCAGAAAATTATGTCATGGCTGTTATGTTATGTCAAGTTTCTGATAGGCTGGCTGACATAATTTGAGTCAATTGGAGGTGTACCTGTGGATATATCTCAAGGCCTACCTTTAAACTCATGGGAAAATCAAAAGAAATCAGCCAAGACCTCAGGAAAAAAAATTGTAGACCTCCACAAGTCTGGTTCATCCTTGGGAGCAATTTCCAAACGCCTGAAGGTACCAGGTTCATCTGTACAAACAATAGTACGCAAGTATAAACACTATGGGACCACACAGCCGTTATACCGCTCAGGAAGGAGACGCGTTCTATCTCCTAGAGATGAACATACTTTGGTGTGAAAAGTGCAAAATCAATCCCAGAACAACAGCAAAGGACCTTGTGAAGATGCTTGAGGAAACAGGTACAAAAGTATCTACATCCACAGTAAAACGAGTCCTATATCGACATAACCTGAAAGGCCGCTCAGCAAGGAAGAAGCCACTGCTCCAAAACCGCCATAAAAAAGCCAGACTACGATTTGCAACTGCACATGGGAACAAACCATCCCAACCGTGAAGCACGGGTGTGGCAGCATCATGTTGTGGGGTTGCTTTGCTGCAGGATGGACTGGTGCACTTCACAAAATAGATGGCGTCATGAGGGAGGAAATTTATGTGGATATATTGAAGCAACATCTCAAGACATCAGTCAGGAAGTTAAAGCTTGGTTGCAAATGGGTCTTCCAAATGGTCAATGACCCCAAGCATACTTTCAAAGTTGTGGCAAAATGGCTTAAGAACAACAAAGTTAAGGTTTTGGAGTGGCCATCACAAAGCCCTGACCTCAATCCTGTAGAAAATGTGTGGGCAGAACTGAAAAGGCGTGTGCGAGCAAAGAGGCCTACCTGATTCAGTTACACCAGCTCTGTCAGGAGGAATGGGCCAAAATTCAGCCAACTTATTGTGGGAAGCTTGTGGAAGGCTACACAAAACGTTTGACCCAAGTTAAACAATTTTAAAGGCAATGCTACCAAATACTAATTGAGTTTATGTAAACTTCTGACCCATTGGGAATGTGATGAATCAAATCTGAAATATCATTCTCTACTATTATTCTGACATTTCACATTCTTAAAATAAAGTGGTGATCCAAACTGACCTAAGACAGGGAATTTTTACTAGGATTAAATGTCAGGATTTGTGAAACTTGAGTTTAAATGTATTTGTCTATGTAAACTTCCGACTTCAACTGTATTTAATCTCTCTCCTTTCTGACGTTCACCCTCCAATCAGCTGCAGCAGCTAAAGGGATATCTGAGATGGACTCCGCCCCAGTCTCACAGAATGGGGCACTTGTTGGTAAAAAGACGCCAGCACCGCTACCGGAGCTGGAGTACAGAGAAAAAGGGAAAGAGGGCCGCGAGGCCAAGAAGCAACACAATAGCATCCTGCCGTCATCGGTAGACTCTAAACTCCAGGAGATGGAGTACATGGAGAACCATATGAACAACAAGAGACTGACCACAGAACTGGTGGGCAGCACAGAGAACCTGCTGCTGAAGGAGGAGAACTCCTCTTCCTCCTGCTCCTCCTCCTCATCCTCCTCCTCGAAAAACTACAAGAACGCTAGTGGCAACACCGCAATTAACTCCTCGCCCCGCGGACACAGTGCCACCAACGGCAGCGTCCCCTTGTCCGCCCCTTCCTCCTCTTCCTCTGGGAAGAAGCAGAAGTGTGCAATGGGGAAGGGTCCAGCAGCGGGCTCCCACAGGGACTCAACAGACAACTGCATCCCCAACAATCAGCTGAGCAAGCCTGAGGCGCTCGTACGGTAAGAGCACTTATATGCAGATGCACATACTGCATGCATCTGGTTGAGCTGGCTGAAGGTGCTCTTATGATAAGAGCATATTATATACACAGCACAGTATGTACAGCACACTTACCTGGTTAAGCGAGTTTAACACGCACCCATTAGAGAAGTCTACGGCACTAGTACAGTAGAGAGAACACATCATCCAAACACAAACAGCTGTGCTTGCTTGAGGCCACTCACTCACACACACACACTCACTCATTAAGGCATCCACGTGCTTCCCAGCCGGAACAGTTCATGCATATATTATGACATTTTGTGACGTTTTGGTCTTCGGCAAGGGTTTCTTCGGTTGTTCGTGCACATGCCATTTTTTTTATCAATGCAATCTAAAGTTGGTAGCCAAATTCTACGCCCCTTCGTCAGTGATTGGTCAACAGTAGGGATTCTTCAATGAAGTGTTCAATGAGAGACTAATTCATTCGTTTTCATGCAAATGTTTTCACTTGAAAAATACTATTGTACTATTGGTGTTTTTCAAGTGAAATACTTTAAGGGAGTATGCGAGCACACTCGTTTGGTTCGTCTAGCCAAAGCATGTTGAATGTCACACCTGGATGTCAGTTCTCATATTCTCAAAGTATTAGTAACTTGCTGATACATGATGGCTGCATGGGATGCTTCCCCTTACCAGATGTTATGTGAGTGTGGAGCCAGTCCCTGACACCTCAAACTAACCCAGGCTCCAGATAGATAGGCGTTAAGTAGAGCTGTTTCCACTGTGTGGGCTGGGGTGTGAGAAACTTGGACTGTTAAAATATATGGTTTGCCACAAAATGATGCTGACTGAAAAGGAGAACCTTGAGTTTAAGATGGCTGTGTCAGCCTGTTTTGTGTCTGTAGTTGTTCAGCTGGGTATATAATGTGAGAAGAAAGTCAAAGTTGGTGTGGCAAGTTGTCATGGTGTTCAGGGTAATACACATTCATATGTACCCTGCATTTGCCACACTCTGACGAGTGGATTCCCTGGCTTACATTATTGGTACACTGTGTTTTTGTTGTATACAAATATGGCTGAATAGACACTTGGCTAGCATGTTTCTTATTGGTCAGATGTTGCTTTTTGCATTGATTGTACACTCATAATGATAACAAATCTGTGGATTTCTAGTATTTTTAGCCTTTGTTTAAAGAACTTCTGACTCCAAAGGAAAAAGTAAACCGACCAAAGAACTGTAGGTTAAAGAAAAGCAAGCAATTTTGAAGTGAGAACTTAAAGCAAGAACCGTAGTAAAGAAAACAGTTACAGTTAAAACAACAATTTGGAACATATTGAAAAAGAGAAACCACCAGTGACAATCAATCGGCAACGATCTGATTGGCCAAGGAAAACAACTGACAATTGACCGAAACCCTAAAACATCTGTCAGTGAAATGGCCAACAGGCACAATCTACCATCAGCAGGAGGCTTTGACAGCAGAATAACAGGCTATAGCAAAATGCAAACCATTCAGCAGCAGCAGAACATAAGACAGGTTAGAAATGTGCTAAGAAGTACAAAGATTGCCCTACTGAAACAGCAGATGAAACCAAGGTAAACCTTTTTACCAAAGACTGGAGAAATAAAGGAACTGTGGATGATACAAAGCTACTGTATGCACTATGCAGAAACATCATGTCCCGGGTGGCAGTAGCGTCGAGGTGAGAGAAAGGTGGCATCCTATGACTGTTCCACGTTGAAAGTCACTGAGCTCTTCAGTAAGTGTGTGTGTGTGTATCAGAGGGGTTGGGAGGGGAAAGCAGAAGAGAAATTTCCATCTCATATGCACTAATAAAGTACATCTTATTTTAAAATTGTCTAACTCCTCTCCCTTTCCCCTCCGCTTCTCTTCCTCATCATCCCTTCTTTCTCCATTTATTTCCTTGCACCTTCAAACAAACCCTGCAGGCTGGAGCAGGATGTGAAGAAGCTGAAGGCGGACCTGCAGGCCAGCAGACAGGTGGAGCAGGACTTGCGCAGTCAGATCGGCTCCCTGAGCAGTGCTGAGCGCTCCATACGCTCTGAGCTGGGCCAGCTGCGACAAGAGAATGAGCTGCTGCAGAACAAGTGAGTGGCACAGGTCAAAGGTCATACATGACTGGATCTGATCACCTGCTGGGACTAGGATCAGGAGCTTTTTCTTGTCGGGTCACGTAGTCAGGAAAAACTAGCTGGGACCGAAGGTCATAAGGGTTATCATACAGCTTTTTTCATGTAAGCTCAAGAGGCTAAAAACACTGGGTTTAGCTTGGAATGCCCTCGTCGAAATGACTTTGTCCAGGGTCAGGAAGAGCTAGTTTGAAATTTAGTGATAACTCTGTGCTAAGACATTCAGGAGTGGGGGAGGACTGACAGGATGGATTTTCTTGAATCATAAATAATTAGTGAAGGTTATGGATGAGGATCCAGTCTACTGCTCGTCTCAGTGCATGCATGTGAAAGCTTGAGTCTCTGGCAGGCTTCAAATCACAGCAGTCCAGACTGGAGCAGAGGGAGCACTTAGGCATCTGGCTGCTTTAATTGTCCAATTAAGTCATTATTGACCAAATGGGATTCCTGTGTGTCCTAGGTGCAGAATCGCATTAGTGGAAACCAAGACTGTTGTCAGGGCTTGCTTGGTTGTAGCAAGATATTTTCGAGTTGCGTCGGGGACAATTCTATAATTTTAGCTAACCCTTTTCCTAACCTTCATTATCCGAACCTCCTAAGCTGCTACAAAAAGTCCCTTCTGCTCGTCAAAACCGGCAGACCTGCCCTGAGAGCAGTGTGAAGTATCCACTAATGTGATACAGCTTCGTAAGTGAGGACCACCCTAATAGGGCAGTTATCATGTACTTACAGACACAAACTCCAGTTGTTATGGCCAGTTAATCATGTGATGCAATTAAAGGGGAGGTGACAGCCTACCCCTAATGACCAGCTGATTCCTATTCAATCTCATCAGAGCCTGAATTCACTCACTCACTCATTCATTCTGTCTGTTGGTAGAGACTGGAGCACAAGGCTCTGTTGGATTATGTTAGTCTATGGATTACTGAAGTACTGCGAAATGGTTGGACTGTTGGCTTGTTTACCCAACTGACCAGCCAACCTGTCATCTAACTGACCATACTCTACAATGCATAGACTCAGTGGTTACTTACACTCATGAACATGGTTAGCTTTTAGTGCTATTGTTCTCACACACACACACCCTGGGGTGGGATGGAGTCCCACTAGCTCACATGGTCTGTGGCTGCTGTGTGTGTGCAGGCTCCATAACGCTGTCCAGGCCAAGCAGAAGGACAAACAGGCTGTGGGCCAACTGGAGAAGAGGCTCAAGGTTGAGCAGGAGGCCCGCACCAATGCAGAGAAACAGCTTTCAGATGAGAAGAAACGCAAAAAGCTGGAAGAGGCCACCACAGCTAGAGCCGTCGCACTAGCAGCAGCATCCAGGTAATAGTTCCCCATAAATAATCTGCTATCAGTTGTTGTTAGCCAGTTTCAAGCTATTCCCTGCTGTTAGTATAGGTGTGATCCCTCTCTCTGTCTGCTCCACAGGGGGGAGTGCACAGATACGCTGAGGAGGCGGATCACGGAACTGGAGACTGAGTGTAAGAAGCTGACCATGGATATCAAGCTCAAAGAAGATCAGATCAGAGAGCTGGAGATGAAAGTACAGGTGAGGATCACTGTTCAGTTAAGACTCGGGTATGTTTTGTTGGCGGCCTTTTGACGTCAACATCAGTTTTGGTTAAAGTAACGCAAAATGTTAACTCATGCACACCTGCTGTACACTGGCACACAGACAATGCCACTTGTACTGATGTTCTCTCCCTCTCTCAGGAGCTCCACAAGTATAAAGAGAATGAGAAGGACACGGAAGTGCTGATGTCAGCGCTTTCGGCCATGCAGGATAAGACCCAGCACCTGGAGAACAGCCTGTCTGCAGAGACCCGCATCAAACTGGACCTGTTCTCAGCACTGGGTGACGCTAAGAGACAGCTGGAGATCGCACAAGGTCCGTGTTCAGCCTGGGTCCAGCACCTTTGCAATACTGCCTCAGTCCCACCTATCTCCTACTAAATGTGATTGATGTAGAATAGTTTGCACAACATTATGAATGTCTAATCTGAAAGTTTCTTGCTGGGTGTGTCTGTCTCCTAGGTCAGATCCTGCAGAAGGACCAGGAGATCAAGGACCTGAAGCAGAAGATAGCTGAGGTGATGGCTGTCATGCCCAGCATCTCCTACACAGCTGACAGCAGCAACATGACTCCTGTGGCCCCCCACTACTCTTCCAAGTTCATGGACACCAGTCCTTCCGGCCTGGACCCCAACGCCTCTGTCTACCAGCCCCTCAAAAAGTGAACGCTCCTTCCATCCTCTTTTTTTTTTTTTTTTTTTTTTCAAGCCCACCTACAGATCTGCTTGTCATGTCTGCGGCTGAGAACTTTTTTGTTTTTTGTGGGGGGGGGTCTGAAGGATGTTGTATTGTGACTGTATTTGTTGTAGTTAAAACAAAAAAAGGTCTATGGGACATCTCATGTCGACTAGGAATTCCCAGTTGTGTTTCTGCTTGTAAATGTCTAGTGAAACCTCAGAATTGGGCGTGGATCTTATCTAGGGCGTTTCAGCCCCCCCCTCCCCATCTACTCCACCTGCTACCAGTTACTTGGTCTCTGGCCTTCGGATTGGGTAATTTTGGTGTCGATTTCATTTATTTTAGAGTTGGGATGTGGATCTCTGTTAGCAGGAGTGCTCACCCTTATTTCTATGTAATAAATTCTGATCGCTGAGAACAGATATCAGTTCATTTTTAAGGTAAGAAGGTACCATCAGTATGCCCAGAGGACTGTAGCGCAACATTGGCGTGGACTCTAGTCCTGTTTTGTCAATTATTATCAGAGACCAAATTGAAACTTCCATTGGCTGTTCTTGGGTTTTGTGGTATTGTTTTTTTTTTAATGTTAGAAAGTGGATTGTGTGGTCTCTCCTTTTTCACTTGTTTCACAAAAAGTTAGGAAAATCACTTTGAGATGAGAACAGAGCTGTACCAAGACGTTATTTGTTTCAATAACGAGATGTCAAAGTAAACGATCCACAACAACCCCTAAATGTTGAGTATCAACTGCAAAATTACATTTATTTCTCTCAAAGCCCCCTAATTTCCACGATCCTGTCGAAAAGAGTGTTAAGCAAAGACAGTATTGTGAAGTTCATGTATAATATGCCTCTCTAAACCCAGAATAGTCTCTCACAAATTGTCATGATCACAGTGCCTTGAGACAAGGCCTCAGTGGTGGGAGTCAATATCTGGCTATGCCAGAAAGGACTGAATTGCAGGGCGTTCCAACCACAAATACAATTTTACCCCTAACCTGGACCCTAACCTTCGGTTCAGAACAGATAGCCCATCTACTTGCTCAACAGTTCTGACGATATGGCCATTTTGTCTGTTCTAGCATGGTCATGTTACTCCTTTACAGTGTGTTGATATGGTAATGTTAGCCACTACGAAGTCTACTGCAAACAGGTCCCAGGCTCCCAGCATGGCCTCTCCCCTGCATCCAACTATAACACATCTCTCTGCTGTAAACTCTTGTTCTGTTGGTTGAACTATTGTCCCTACGTATGTTTTTTATTGATTTGACTTCATTTGCACTGTTGAAAAAAACCTGTTTGACAGGGAAAACTGATGGATTTTGTGCAATGTGTACAAGAAACAAGACTCTGGAAATGCCAAACAAGAGACATAATTTATTTCCACTGAATTTTGCATAGAAAATTCTTCATCGGGCTCCTTTTATTGCTGAATACTCAACTTCAGCCCATGTGCCAAGAATGGATTGCTTGTTTTCTAGTAATATGTGCTATCCAGGAATGTACTGCATTCTGTGTTTGACAAACGTCCTCTTACTGACTTGTCTGAAGTATGTCAAGCAGGTGGGAAAATGCTCACCTGTTTGTAGTAGACTGTTTACGTAGTTGAAAGTAAGGGACTTTATTTTTGTGAATGTTACAGTATTGGCAACTGCCTGGGCCATGGGTGTTAAGAACCGTCTACAGTTGTTTCCTTACTCCTCTTTTTGGTATTGTTATATCCTGCAGGGAGGAATAGCTTGAGTCTGTGGTTTTGCAGTCATCTGAAATGGTGATTTTGTGTGTGTGGTTATGACCAACTGTATATGGAAAATGTTTTGCTCAGTGCTACGTATGTCATTGGCTCAACTGATGTTGAAAGTATAAAACGTTTTTGTTTTCTATGCCCACCCGCAGTCACTGCTCTGTTTCTCCCCGGGTCTGACCTTGGCTGCGCTCTGAGGTTAACAAGGAATAAATTATTTTCTTGCAAATTTTCTCAGTCTGGAGTTTCTTTCCTTGTCCTTTATGACATACAGTTGAAGTCGGAAGTTTACATACACTTAGGTTGGAGTCATTAAACAAATTTTTCAACCACTCCACAAATTTCTTGAATGATATCATGGCTTTAGAAGCTTCTGATATGTTAATTGACATCATTTGAGTCAATTGGAGGTGTACCTGTGGCTGTATTTCAAGGCCTACCTTCAAACTCCGTGCCTCTTTGCTTGACATCATGGGAAAATCGAAAGAAATCAGCCAAGACCTCAAATTGTTGACCTCCACAAGTCTGGTTCATCCTTGGGAGCAATTTCCAAATTGCAAGTTCATCTGTATAAACAATAGTACACCAGTATAAACACCATGGGACCACGCAGCCGTCATACCGCTCAGGAAGGAGACGCGTTCTGTCTCCTAGAGATAAATGTACTTTGGTGCAAAAAGTGCAAAACAACAGCAAATGACCTTGTGAAGATGCTGGAGGAAACAGGTACTAAAGTATATATATTCACAGTAAAACAAGTCCTATATCGACATAACCTGAAAGGTCGCTCAGCAAGGAAGAAGCCACTGCTCCAAAACTGCCATAATAAAGCCAGACTACGGTTTGCAACTGCACATGGGGACAAAGATTGTACATTTTGGAGAAATGTCCTCTGGTCTGACGAAACAAAAATAGAACTGTTTGGCCATAATGACCATCGTTATGTTTGGAGGAAAAAGGGGGAGGCTTGTAAGCCAAAGAACACCATCCCAACCGTGAAGCACGGGGGTGGCAGCATCATGTTGTGGGGTTGCTTTGCTGCAGGAGGGACCGGTGCACTTCACAAAATAGATGGCATCATGAGGGAGGAAAATTATGTGGATATATTGAAGCAACATCTCAAGACATCAGTCAGGAAGTTAAAGCTTGGTCGCAAATGGGTCTTCCAAATTGACAATGACCCCAAGCATACTTCCAAAGTTGTGGCAAAATGGTTTAAGGACAACAGAGTCAAGGTATTGGAGTGTCCATCACAAAGTCCTGACCTTAATCCTATAAAAAAAAACTGGGCAGAACTGAAAAACCGTGTGCAAGCAAGGAGGCTTACAAACCTGACTCAGTTACACCAGCTCTGTCAGGAGGAATGGGCCAAGATTCAACCAACTTTTTGTGGGAAGCTTGTGGAAAGCTACCCAAAACATTTGACCCAAGTTAAACAATTTAAAGGGAATGCTACCAAATACTAATTGAGTGTATGTAAACTTCTGACCCACTGGGGATGTGATGAAAGAAATAAAATCTGAAATATATCATTCTCTATTATTCTGACATTTCACATTCTTAAAATAAAGTGGTGATCCTAACTGACCTGAAACAGGGAATTTTTACTAGGATTAAATGTCAGGAATTGTGAAAAACTGAGTTTAAATGTATTTGGTTAAGGTGTATGTAAATGTCCGACTTCAACTGTACATAAACATCATCAGGCAGTAGAGTGATCTGTGACGTTTGAAAGGGCAATTAAATGTTACTGTAGTCTCACCCCCACTAGGAGGCAGTGTCCATCTCTTTAGTGTTCAAAAGCCTCTGTAACCTCAACTCACATGTTCAGCTGAGAGGTTTCTCTAACTTAAACGTGAATCAGTGTGTTTTTATTTTTACATTTTTTTTTACAGTCTCATCTGAGATTAAATCAAATCACATTAAATCACAGCTAATAAACTAGCTGCCTCTGTGCAATAGGCTGTTTAGCCAGGCTTGGTAGACATAAGAAGGTAATTAGTGGAGGACGCAAGGCTAATATATTGATGGCCTTAATCCTCAGACCAGTCTGGGCACTTAAGCCCACCACCCCATTTATTCTGTCACCGACCCCTCTATGCATTCTCTAGCCACATCTTTGGCTGTCTGAGAGCCACAGATAAATAGATGAGGCGTTAGAACAACCTCAAAGCCAATGATTTCTAAGTGAAGGAACTCTAAATGGAAACAAATTATGGGCTGGTTGCATATTTTCATTTTGATCATTCATATGCATTGGGGAAAATGTAAGAGAAGAGAAGGGAGTAGCTTTGCCAGCGACAGTCTTTCAATGGTAGAAAACAAGCTTGCGTGGCAAGTATCGGTGCATTGCATTTCTGGTTCTTCAACATTATACTCTAAATGAACCCTTTTAACATGATGCATGAAAGCACTTTACAAAGAGTTTCTTCACATGCTTTATATGCAAATACTTTTATGGGAGTATTGTTGCGGCTGTTTCTATACACTTGATCTGCATGGGCATTCCTCACTGTAAGGAATAGAGGCCTCAAACCATGCATATTTGACCAACTCACATAGAGGAACCTTATCAGGAATAAAACTGCAGCATTCTAAGAATGAATTGCATGTCCTGAGTGCGTTATTGCACTTGTTCCAAGTTAACATCTCCATTTGGCACATCTACCGTTTGGATTTGACACAGTAGATTATAATGGGTCTTTTCAAGCAATCTGAATCTGGCAAAGTATGCAGTAAACAAAGCATGAAGCCATTATGCAATGTAAATTTAGTCTCATCAGCATTTTGATTTGTTTAGATTATTTTGTCTGCTATGGCCAGACTGTGGAAATAAAGTTGAGGAATGACAGCATTACATTTTCTGTCTTTTCTCTGCCTACCTAATAAACATATGTCAAAGAAGAAATGACCAGATTAAAAATACTCTCTCGGTTGCTCTGGTCATAAAATGTTGCCTTTGGAAATGAGAGCAATGCGAAACAATTAAATCGATATCATCTACTGTGCTTCCAATGATGTGAAATAGTAGAGGCCATTGGTGTGAATAATGTGGGCAGACCCAGCGGAAGAAGGGTAGGTCTATTTCTCCATGAGGGGACAACCAGTACTCTTGTGGATAGACTTGCTGCTCACAACAGATTACGACAATGGCAGTTATACTGTCAAACTGTATTTATTAAACAAACAGGATGTGCATGAATTATAGTTAAGTAGTAACTACATTATACGTGAATACCATTACACATTAATAATTATATTTTACAGTCCCCCCTGCCAGCAGAGCAAGATATGGCTACATTAGCATCTTGTATCAAATATCTGCCTTCAGTGACTGCCTACCTACTCACCTGAACCTGATCCACTGTGTCTCTCTCTTTTTGCTAAATTCATTGATTCTGAAAAATGTCTGCTATACTCAAACTTTGAACAGGGTCTCGCTCTGGAGCTGAGATTTATTGGCAGTACAAAGAACTTTTAGAACCTTCCAGGCTTTCATCAAATGATGTGGGTATAAGCACACATCATGGAACTGTACATCTGAAGGAGATGTATGTGTTATTGCAAGAGATATATCTATTGAATCTGGGTTTTGATTTGGTTTCGTTATCACCAGAGTGAACAGAGTCCCTTGGTATTAGATGCTAGTTTTATTGCTCATACAAGGTAAAGCTTTGTTTGATCTGTAGCGTCTGATTCATGTCAAATGAGCTCTTTGTCATTTGTACTGTACTGTACATACTGTAACTCAGCTCTTACTATATCTGTGGCCTGTCATCTCCCCTAGAAATCTGGAAGTGCCAGATTTTTTACATTCCAAACCCCTGAGTGCACAATGTGAATAGACAATGACTGTTGATTTAAACTCAAGGAAATCCAATGTGGAAAGTTCACCTTGTGGATAACATCCATAATGTTATCCATTATAGATGTTGGTTGATTAAAGATATTAGAAAAATGGAAACAGTCATCATATGCTCATGTGTGGGAATCACAGTTTCATTACTCAGATTTAACTACAACCAACATTTAAATATGTATATTGAGGACAAACAGTCACCTTTCCTTCATGAATCTAGGGAAGAAGAAATAGCTTTTGTTATGGCCTTTGGAGGGAGATGTATGAGTGAATGTGACACCCATGAGTCCTATCCACATAGCTCTGCCTCCAGACTGGTGAACATGTCACCCAGAGCATGCCAGGGAGGGACCGAGTAGTCTGGAGGGACCAGCTGAGGTGAGCTGGGGTCTATGGTGATGGAGCAGAGGCCCACTGACACTGCCCTGAGGAACTGGTTTGACAGTTTTTTTCACCAGCAGCTGTGGGGCTTGGGTAGAACGGGTCTTGGGTTACACAAGGGGAGGGAAGAGGGACCAGGGTAGAAATGTATATTAAATAAATGTCTAACTTGAGAGAAAATCTAAAGATTTGAAATATGTATCAAATTAATGTGTAATTTGAGATTAAATCCATCACCTGTGTGCAGTGCACATCATCTCTTGATGACACATATTGTAGCCCATCTATGATCTTTCTCCATGACAGGAGTCATGTCAATTCAGTCTTTAATAAATAAATATAATTGATAACAAAATAATATAAGGCGACTGGGAATTCATTAATCTAGTCTACATATTCATCATGCCCATAACCTCATTATTTAACCACACTTCGTTTATGCAAATTATATTAACCCATGAAAACACATACATTTATATATTTCACCTTAAATTCTGTTCCACTGAACATAATTTGTTGATATTTTTGACAAACTATCCGAATAACTTGGAATATTATTTCAGATGTATACATTTCAGTCACTGTGAAGGCTTCGCCTGTGCAAGCTTCGAGGGCAGCGACCTCGCTCGTGCGATACCACAAATACACGTCATATACATTATCCGGTTAATTTACATATAACACCGCCCAGAGTGGGGATGAACATCATAATCCATTTATTCTGGGCTGTCTCTGAAGTAGAATACAAAAAACAGCTGGAAAAGTTTGGGAGAGTGTGTGACGAACAGGGCCAAGTGCTTCGAGAGACAAGAACCGAAGCTTGTTGGGCTCTTTGCCCCAATTTTGGATTACGGTATGGACGCTTTGAAGTCGGCTGGAAGGGCAATAATTCGGAGCCCCAGTCTCGCTAAACAGTCATGGGGTGTAGGCAGACATAAAAGTAAGTATTGGAAGCGAGTTGATTAGCTAGCAAGTGGATACAAGGTTAGCGAAAATGGCTGATGACTAGTCTTTTCTATGTAGCTACTAATAATGCTAATAACCTAGGATCCACCTAGCTAACGTCATATACTAACGTTACTCCGTTTCCTGTATCCCCCCTCTGTAAAGTTAAGTACATACTTGATCGTGGGAATCGTAGCTAACAGGCGACTGACTGTATGGTATGCATTGCGGTTTTCCATGACTGCCAATGGATCATTTGTTATGAAATGTGTTTAAAACGTGACAATTTTTTTCCTTAGGGAGCGTGTCTCCCGTGTTGGCTTGTCAAGAACCTGACAGACCGTCAAATGCGTCGCCAAAATGGCCATGCATGCCAACTTTGTGTACCGGTGTTACGATACTGTTTGGTAACTTAACTAACTAACTAGCATGCTCAATATCTGACTTCGAAACACTAATCATTTGATATTCAACTGATGATGGCAGGTTGTGTAAATGTCATGTAAACACCTTACTCTGCTTATCTTAATCGTCATAAGGTCAAAATTGAAGTAAACATACGCTGGTTAAAACACCTGGTTTCCTGAACAATCTTTCAAATATTACTTGGACACCTCAATCGACGTTCTAGCGGTGTATTTGATCTGCGCATGTGCTTGCAACAACCGAGCGAGCATCCCTATTTAGCGCGAGTGAAGTGAGTTCGGAACAACTGAATGTATCGGACGTTTTAATCGAACTATTATATGAATATGTCTATCCACGATTCCATTGTTGTGTGCATGTAACTGTATTCATTTTTTTGAGTTCATTTTCTTTTGGTTTATATAATGGTAGGTAACAAACTAGTTAAGTGTTTTTTTCACAGACGTGAAGAACGTCTATTCCGCCACGTCACCGTGGAGTGGAACTAGCATGCATCGTTCTGCTATTTTAGACTGGTCTAGATCATGGAATACTCTTGGTTATTACCTGTTACATTCACTTCGATTTTGGAACTCGAGCAGGTTCAGGGCTTGAAAGGAATGGGAGCTAAGAAGAGCACCGAACACGAAAGTGACTCAAAACAAACCTGGCAACACGCTGTTGCTATGTGCTAAAAAAATGTGTGAAGTAGTGGTGGTGTTTTTTTTTTTTAAAGGGGGCTCGATTTAGTTTCAGTTTTGGGTAACATTATGTAGCCTATAAGCACACCAAGTGACCCCTTTTAAACACACAGGATCAACACTTCGTAAATTGGCTGAAATAATTATTTTAGCAGAAATGACTCCAGCCCAGCCATTGTTACATTGGCTGCTGTAGGTTCATTCACATCAGTCGATCTACAAATATTAGCTATACAATTGTAATGATATAGCCCTGAAATGGGGGGGGGGGACTATAACAAATTATTCACACTGACAAGTAGCATCAGCGACTGTTCAGTCAGTTTGTATTGATGAATTGCATAAAATGAACAACTCTTTACATATCTCTATTCTCAAATGACATAGCATTCATATTTGTATTCCTAGGCATTACTAATCAAACTCCACAAAAAAACGGAATCAATAGAGCACACAGATGATCGATCAGATGACATTCACATGAATTATTAGAATATTACTTGCTATTCTGTTTTATCAGTGATGTAGTGGTAAACTAAACGCCAGTAGGTGACCGTGGTAAGACAACCACTAATATAAATTAAAACATGACTTTTCTAGAACTGTATTGTTTGCGTTTTAAGATGTGGAGATGTTCATATTGAAACATATTTTTTTAGTTCCTAACTTGTTTGATACAATTTGTACAGATTCTCTCAGGAGGCCCCAGATGGGGCTCGACCCAAAGTTTGGGGTTGTCACGAGTTACCACAGTCACAAAGTCAAAATGGGCTATAGCCTATTGTAAAAATTACTAAAAACGAACATTTGCTTTTTGGTCATAATTTAAGGTTAGTTATAAGGTTAGCAGTATGGTTAAGGTTTAAAATCAGATTTTAACAAGATGCATTGTAGAAATGGGTGGGTTTTAGTTATAACTTGTGGCTGTGATAACTAGGGACTACCGAAGTTTGGGAACCACTGTACCAGTAGTGGAAAAAGTACCCAATTGTCATACTTGAGTAAAAGTAAAGATACCTTTTTAATAGAAAATGACTCAAGTAAAAGTCACCCAGTAGAATACTACTTGAGTAAAAGTATTTTGGTTTTAAATATACGTGAGTATCAAAAGCAAAAGTGTAAATAATTTAAAATTCCTTACATTAACCTAACCAGACAGCACCATTATCTTGTTTATATAAAACAAATGTATTTACGGTTAGCCAGGGTCACACTCCAACACTCAAACAAAGCATGTGTGTTTAGTGAGTCCGCCAGATCAGAG
This sequence comes from Oncorhynchus nerka, assembly GCF_034236695.1. Lineage (NCBI taxonomy): Eukaryota > Metazoa > Chordata > Actinopteri > Salmoniformes > Salmonidae > Oncorhynchus > Oncorhynchus nerka. The sequence continues at coordinate 57,379,944 of NC_088407.1, forward strand.
GCAGTAGGTGAGTGTGTGAATTGGACCATTTTCCTGCTAAGCATTCAAAATGTAACAAGTACTTGTGGGTGTCAGGGAAAATGTATGGAGTAAAAGTATATTGTTTTTAGGAATGTTGAATAAAATGTACAGATACCCCCACCCCACCTGGCCTGCATTGTACTAATCTCTCTGCTTGCTTCCTTTCTCTCTCTATCTCCTCTGCTTCGTCTTGCATGCATTGCAGCCTCACCACTGAGTGACCAATCACATCCCAGTCTCTTAGAAGCCTACTCTCTTTAAAGCAAAGTTATTAATGAGAACTTAGTAGCCTTTTCTTCTTTTTTTTTTTGCTCCTGTTGAGGTAGACTCTGTTATAACTTTAGCTTTTTACTTCATCTTTCTAGCTGGCTAAATAATACTAGCCAGAGCCTTAAATGTTACTGCTATATAATTCTCTTTCAACAGCTAACCATCTGACTGACATATCTAAAAGCGACTATTTGCCTGGTGTGAGCTCAACCTCCGAGAGTCTGTTTTTGCTTGTTTGGGGGATGACACGGCAGGAGCCGCAGGGCGGTTTTAAAATGGAGCGCAGCGTCTAGTTGCCAACTTGAGCTGCCTCCAAGCTGGGGTAGTTCATTTTACTTAAGGTTATGGCTATGCCCTCGGCCTGTGCAGCGAGAGGGTGGAGTAAAAAGGCGAATCCAAGGGATGTAGGCGAACATAACAAACAAATCACTGTTCATGATTCCACTCATTCAAAAGAGGCAGGCGTGATTCGAACTGTCAGATCAAGACTTTAAGCCTTCTGAGTAGTGATGCACTGACATGACATTTTTGGCCAATACCGATATCCAAAATATTTCTTGCCCAAAAAAAACAACACCGATATTTAATATTTTAGCGGCCTTTTATGCATTCTAGTATAGTTAACACACATGTACGCAGTGGTCTAAGGCACTGCATCTCAGTGCAAGAGGCGTAACTACAGTCCCTGTTTCGAATCCAGGCTGTATCATATCCGGCCGTGATTGGGAGTTCCATAGGGCGGTGCACAATTGGCCCCGCGTCGTTCGGGTTTGGCCGTCATTGTAAATAATTTGTTCTTAACGGACTTGCCTAGTTAAATAAAGGTTACACACACACAAACACTGACCAAAAAGTGATTCTGTTGTCATTTACGTATGTCCCCATTACCAGTAAAATATAATCAAAACCAATTTTTATTCACTGACTTGCTGTGCTGTTTCATTCTTTTGTTCAGTCGTTTCATTCTCAACCAGGATTTTGTCAAGCAGTGAGTGAAGTTTCAGCTCTGTCTGTCCGTGGCCTCTTCCTCGTGCGCACTGTCACTGTGTCCGTTTCCATCTTGTCCAGCTCAGTATGTAGTATGTTGAGCAGGAGTTTCAATTCCATGACAGAGGGTATCATTTCTGCTGCAGGCGCAGCTGATGAGCTTATTTCTCGAGTCAGTTGTTCGAATGGAGTTAGCTAGTGTGTTCATGTTTCAAACATGTTCTCACATGCCATTAAAATGGCAGCAGCGGTATGACAACCAGCACATTCGTGAACATGAAATATGACTTTCCTCAGTACGAAATCCTCGATGACCCACTGTGTTGTCAGACTCCGCATGCCCATGGGGCTGATATCGCTGGTCCAAATGTCCGTCGTGAAGCTAATGGCAGTCACACTTTTGCTGTGTAACTCCGGTAGGGCAACATCTGGAAAAATAGCGCACTTGGTAGTGTGTACCGGTGCTCTACAAGTCGGTGAAAGCCAACATCGCCCACGACAGAATGGTTGACGGTCAAGGGCAATGAATTCCATTATCTTGGCGTTAATGGATTTCACCTTTTGAGTTGTCTCAATTACATTTTGGTACTCTTTCAAATGTCTGCTCGACTTGTTGACTGATCGATCCACACAGCAGACATTGTGGACGAGTTTAGGAATGCTGTGTTGCACGTGTAGCGCAACATTTTACATGGCGTCATTACGTCATGTACCTACGTTATCTAGGTATGCACGTCAGCTTTGACATTGGTTTTGCACATCAGTGGTAAACTAGATTTCAGGCCGATACCAATGTTGGCATTTTTTAGCTAATATCGTCCGCTACCGTTCGATCTTCACTGAAATATCGTGCATCCCTACTTCTGTGGACAAATATATATATATATATATATATCGCACACTAGAAGTCGACCGATTATGATTTTTCAACACCGATACCGATTATTGGAGGACCAAAAAAGTTGATACCGATTTAAATCTGCCGAATATATTTGTAATAATGACAATTACAACAATACTGAATGAAAAAGTAAAAGTGCAATATGTGCTATGTAAGAAAGCTAACGTTTCAGTTCCTTGCTCAGAACATGAGAACATACGAAAGCTGGTGGTTCCTTTTAACATGAGTCTTCAATATTCCCAGGTAACAAGTTTTAGGTTGAAGTTATTATAGGACTATTTACCTCTATACCATTTTGTATTTCGTTAACCTTTGACTATTGGATGTTCTTATAGGCACTTTAGTATTGCCAGTGTAACAGTATAGCTTCCGTCCCTCTCCTCGCTCCTCCCTGGGTTCGAACCAGCAACACAACGACAACAGCCACCATCGAAGCAGCGTTACCCATGCAGAGCAAGGGGAACAACTACTAGAATGCTGAGAGCGAGTGACGTTTGAAACACTATTAGCGCGCGCTAAATAGCTAGCCATTTCACTTCGGTTACACCAGCCTCATCTCGGGAGTTGATAGGCTTGAAGTCATAAACAGTGCAATGCTTGACACACAACGAAGAGCTGCTGGCAAAACGCACAAAAGTGCTGTTTGAATGAATGTTTACACACCTGCTTCTGCCTACCCACCGCTCAGTCAGATACTTGTATGCTCAGTCAGATTATATGCAACGCAGGACACGCTAGATAATGTCTAGTAATATCATCAACCATGTGTCGTTAACTAGTGATTATGATTTTTTTTTATAAGATAAGTTTAATGCTAGCTAGCAACTTACCTTGGCTTACTGCATTCGCGTAACAGGCAGTCCCCTTGTGGAGTGCAATGAGAGAGAGGCAGGTTGTTATAGCGTTGGACTAGTGAACTGTAATGTTGCAAGATTGGATCCCCCGAGCAGACAAGGTGAGAATCTGTCCTTCTGCCCCTGAACAAGGCAGTTAATCCACCGTTTCTAGGCCGTCATTGAAAATAGGAATGTGTTCTGACTTGCCTAGTTAAATAAAGGTATAAACTTTTTTTATATATAAAAAAAAAAATACCGATTTTTGATTGTTATGAAAATCGGCCATTCAGATTAATCGGTTGACCTCTAATACACACAAACATATTCGGACCCCTTGACTCTTAATACATTTTTAACATTACAGCATTATTCTAAAATTGATTCAATTGTTTTTTTCCCCTCAATCGACATACAATACCCCATAATGACAAAGCAAAAGCTGTTTTTTTAAAACATTTTTACAAATAAAATAAACAGACCTTATTTACGTAAGTATTCAGACTCTTTGTATTGACACTCAAAATGGAGCTCAGGTACATCCTGTGGTAAATTCAATTGATTGGACATAATTTGGAAGGAAGCCCACCTGTCTATATAAGGTCCCACAGTTGACAGTGCATGTCAAAGCAGAAACCAAGCCATGAGGTTGAAGGAATTGTCCGTAGAGCTCCGAGACAAGATTGTGTCAAGTCACAGATCTGGAGGAAGGGTATCAACAAATTTCTGCAGCATTGAAGGTTTCCAAGAACACAGTGGCCTCCGTCATTCTTAAATGGAAGAAGTTTGGAACCACCAAGACTCATCCCAGAGCTGGCTGCCCGCCCAGACTGAGCAATCGGGGGAGAAGGGCCTTGGTCAGGGAGATGACCAAGAACCAGATGGTCACTTTGACTGAGCTCCAGAGTTCCTCTGTGGAGATGCCGGAACCTTCCAGAAGGACAACCATCTCTGCAGCACTCCACCAATCAGGCCTTTATGGTAGTGGCCAGACGGAAGCCACTCCTCAGTAAAAGGCACATGACAGGCCACTTGGAGGTTGCCAAAAGGCACCTAAAGGACTCTGACCGTGAGAAACAAGAATCTCTCGTCTGATGAAACCAAAATTGAACTATTTGGCCTGAATGCCAAGGGTCACATCTGGAGGAAACCTGGTCACCTTTCCCTCAATCCTGACTAGTCTCCCAGTCCCTGCCTCTGAAAACCATCGCCACAACCATGCTTCACTGTTGGCATGTTTTTCAGCGGCAAGGACTAGGGGACTAGTCGGGATCCAGGGGAAAGATAAACAGAGCAAAGTATAGAGAGAGATATGTGATAACCTGCTCCAGAGCGCTCAGGACCTCCGACTGGGGTGACAGTTCACCTTCCAACAGGACAATGACCCTAAGCACACAGCCCAGACAATGCAGGAGTGGCTTCGGGACACGTCTCCGAATGTCCTTGAGTGGATCAGCCAGAGCCCGGACTTGAACCCGATCAAATATTTCTGGAGAGACCTGAAAATAGCTGTGCAGCAACGCTCCCCATTCAAGCTGACGGAGCTTAGAGTACTGAGTAAAGGGTCTGAATACTTAATGTGCTATTGACATTTTTATTTTTAATACTTTTGCCAAAGTATTTTACCTGTTTTTGCTTTGTCATTTTGGGGTGTAGATTGATGAGGGTAGGAGAAAACAATTTAATACATTTTAGAATAAGGCTGTAACATAACAAAATGTAGAAAAAGTAAAGTGGTCTGAATATTTTCTGAATGCACTATTCTATTGTTTTTGTACTCAATGAATGTCAATTACATGTCAATTACGGGTCAACATCTAAGTAGTGCTCCCAGTGTTGATCAAAGCTGCAGGATTCTCACGATGGCTTTGATCTCTGGCTTCAGTGGGTTGTCATACAGAGAGTAATGCAATGTTGGCGATGCGCAATCACCCAGGCGGGTGCACATGGTCACACTACTGTAGTATGGCTTGTCAAAGGAGAGGCATAGCCTTGGTTTCACAGAGAGACTGCCCCCTCCCTTGTCTCGCCTTCCTTCCTAGACCATGGCGTCGTTGACAGACTTGGCAGCATGATGCCACATGTGCCCTGCTGAGCCATCAATTCTTTGTTTTGGTCCATTTTTTTCTGGGGGAGTAAAGAGGCTTTCTAGAGGCCTGGTCCCAGTCCCCGATCTCTCCTGGCAGGGATGACTTGTGGAAGATGATAATACCCATGGTTAAAGATATATGGGAAAGTTGCATCTTCATATTTTCTGTTGACCTCTCAACACACATGTCATGTGGGCCCTGGACTGTGATGGCCTCTAGTTTAGACCTGCATTTCCTCTCACCCACACTCTCTTCACAGCAAGGTACGGTAGTGCTTATGGTCATAACACTGAACCACTCATTATAACTGCCTCTTGTTTCCATGTGGTTATTTCAATACAGCATGGCTAGATCAGGTAGCTGCCGTCAGCTGTTGATAGAAAGCAACTTGTTTCAGCTTGTCGTAACAGGAAACTGAACCACTGCTGCAAGACAGTCCTTTTCGTTGTGAAAGTGATGCATGCTGCTTTCAATGCTGAGACCACGAAATGGAAGTATTCAGGGCTTTGTTATTGAGATGTCTGGAGTCCATGCAAAGCACCTACCAGTCCAAACGCACCTGGATTAAATGTTAGTGTCCTCTACCCCTACATGATGTATGCTAGATATGTGGGATTCTACCGAAAACATTCTGACAACTCTTGGCGCTCATGCTTTGGGCTTGGCCTTGTAAATGCATGCCAAATTTTATCTTGGCATCCATGCTAAGAGCATCCCCCCCACATTCTGTCCTTTTGGTAACCTTGCCTTTATTTGTTCATAATTTATTGATCCCATTGAGATCCAGTGTCGTTTTCAAGGGAGACCTCTCAAATCTGCAGCAATTATACAATGACACAAAAAGCATTAACCACATTGAGCATAATTCAAGGCATTCATAGTCGCAAGGAATACAAATGTGGTCTAAAAACAATTCCAATCCCTGTAACAATTCTGGAGAATGTCTTTTATTATTATAATAATAGCACATTTCATCATAGATTGCGCAGTCAAACTAACATCCTCTAAAACCACAAGTCAGTTGTCTTCTATTTTCCATACCCTGCCTGACTTCAGCATAGAATAAAATGTGACACCCATGTCATTTCCCGCAGGCTTCAAACAGCTCTTGTGATTTTGCTGCTGACAAAGGCTTACACTGCACAGCTCACCATGTCTGAATTGCTTTCGTTTGTCAAATGATATTTCACATCAACAATTACCATCTTCTCAGGTCAATACCTTTGGTTTCTTTTCTTAATACTTTCTTTCCAATTCTATATTTTATGTTTGTCTGCGCTTCGGACACATTGCGTAAGTGCTGGCCTAGGACCTGTCTCTGCTACCTCCCTGGAGCCATTCCTACATTGGAAATACTGGATTTAGAAGCTTGACCAGTTGATCCAGGATATGCACAGATGGAGGCCTGGGGAAATCCCCAAGTGAATGTAACCTGAGGTCAAGGTGAAGCGCAAAAACCATTTGCTCTTTATGGCTGTTCATTTACCTGCCATTAGTTTTTTTTTCTGGTGGTTGTTGAAACCTCATGATCATGGTGTTATGTTGAAGAGCGTGGCCAACTGGTTATTGTGGCCTGTGTGACCAGAATATTATAGGTGACATCATGGGGAGAGCCATATAACCATAGAGAAGTAAAAGTCTGTAGGCTCTACTTTTGGTGCCCTACGACTGGTACAGGGACTGTCGGACATCTCATTCCAAAATCGTGGGCATTAATATGAAGTTGGCCCCCCTCCTTTTGCTGCTATAACAGCCTCCATCCACTCTTCTGGAAGGCTTTTCACTAGATGTTGGAACATTGCTGCGGGGACTTGCTTCCATTCAGCCACGAGCATTAGTGAGCTCGGGCGCTGATGTTGGGTGGTTTAGGCGTGGCTCGCAATTGGCGTTCCAATTAATCCCAAAGGTGTTCAATGAGGTTGAGATCAGGGCTCTGTGCAGGCCAGTCAAGTACTTCCACACCTATCTCGACAAACCATTTCTGTATGGACCTCGCTTTATGCACGGGGGCATTGTCATGCTGTAACAGGAAAGGGCCTTCCCCAACTGTTGCCACAAAGTTGGAAGCACAGAATCGTCTAGAATGTCATGGTGTACTGTAGCATTAAGATTTCCTTTCACTGGAACCCAGGGTGCCTAGCCTGAATCATAGAAAAACAGCCCCAGACCATTATTCCTCCTTACCAAACTTTACAGTTGGCACTAGGCATTGGGGCAGGTGCCATTCTCCTGGCTTCCACCAAACCCAGATTTGTACGTCGGACTGCCACATGGTGAAGCATGAAGTTTCCACTGCTCCAGAGTCCAATCGCGGCGAGTTTTACTCCACTCCAGGCAATGCTTGGCATAACGCCTGGTGATTTTAGGCGTATGTGCGGCTGCTTGGCCATGGAAACCCATTTCATGAAGCTCCTGATGAACAGTTCTTATGCTGATGTTGCTTCCAGAGGCAGTTTGGACCTCGGTAGTAAGTGTTGCAACTGAGGACAGACGATTTTTACACACTTTAGCACTCGGCGGACTCGTTCTGTGAGCTTGTGTGTCCTACCACTTCGAGGGTGAGCCATTGTTGCTCCTAGACGTTTTAATAACAGCCCTTACAGTTGTCCGGGGCAGCTCTAGCAGGGCAGACATTTGCGAACTGACTTGGAATCGCGGCATCCTATGACGGTGCCACGTTGAAAGTTACTGAGCTCCCCAGTAAGGCCATTCTACTGCCAATGTTTGTCTATGGAGATTGCATGGCTGTTTGCTCGATTAATGTTTTTTTTAAAATGTATACATCTGTCAGCAATGGATGTGGCTAAAATAGCCAAGGGATTCATTTATTTTTTACCATTTTCTACATTGTAGAATAATAGTGAAGACGTCAAAACTATGAAATAACACATGGAATCATGTAGTAACCAGAAAAGTGTTAAAAGAATCCAAATATATTTTAGATTCTTCAAAGTAGCCAACCTTTGTAAGTCGCTCTGGAAAAGAGCGTCTGCTAAATGACTTAAATGTAAATTACATCTTTGCACACGCTTGGCATTCTCTCAACCAGCTTCACCTGCAATGCTTTTCCAACAGTCTTGAAGCAGTTCCCACATATGCTGAGCACTTGTTGCCTGATTTTCCTTCACTTTGCGGTCCAACTCATCCCAAACCATCTCAATTGGGTTGAGGTTGGGTAATTGTGGAGAATAGGTCATCTGATGCAGCACTCCATCACTCTCCTTCTTGGTCAAATAGTCCTTACACAGCCTGGAGGTGTGTTCAGTCATTGTCCTGTTGAAAAACAAATGATAGTCCCACTAAGAGCAAATTAGATGGGATGGTGCGATGAGACAATGATATCCCTACCGGCCAACCCCTCCCTAACCCGGATGACGCTAGGCCAATTGTGCGTCACCCCATGGACCTCCTGGTCGCGGCTGGTTACGACAGAGCCTGGAACCCAGAGTCTCTGGTGGCACAGCTGGCGCTGCAGGACAGCGCCTTTAAACACTGCGCCACCCGGGAGGCCTATGAACACTTATTTTAACTTAATATAATACATCAATAAAATCCATTTAGCCTCAAGTAAATAATGAAACGTGTTCAATTTGGTTTAAATAATGCAAAAACAAAGTGTTGGAGAAGAACGTAAAAGTGCAATATGTGCTATGTAAGAAAGCTAATGTTTCAGTTCCTTGCTCAGAACATGAGAACATATGAAAGCTGGTGGTTCCTTTTAACATGAGTCTTCAATATTCCCAGGTAACAAGTTTTAGTTATTATAGGACTATTACCCTCTATACCATTTGTATTTCATTAACCTTTGACTATTGGATATTCTTATAGGCACTTTAGTATTGCCAGTGTAACAATATAGCTTCCCACCCTCTCCTCGCTCCTCCCTGGGCTTGAACCAGCAACACAACGACAACAGCCACCATCGAAGCAGCGTTACCCATGCAGAGCAAGGGGAACAACTACTAGAAGGCTGAGAGCAAGTGACGTTTGAAACGCTATCAGCGCTCACCCTGCTAACTAGCTAGCCATTTCACTTCGGTTACACCAGCCTCATCTCGGAAGTTGATGGGCTTGAAGTCATAAACAGCCCAATGCTTGATGCACAATAAAGAGCTGCTGGCAAAACGCACGACAGTGCTGTTTGAATGAATATTTACGGGCCTGCTTCTGCATACCACCGCTCAGTCAGATACTTAGATACTTGTATGCTCAGTCAGATTATATGCAACGCAGGACATGCTAGAAAATATCTAGTAATATTATCAACCATGTGTAGTTAACTAGTGATTATGATAGTTTTTTTTTTTATAAGAAGTTTAATGCTAGCTAGCAACTTACCTTGGCTTACTGCATTTGCGTAACAGGCAGTCTCATTGTGGAGTGCAACGATAGAGAGGCAGGTCCTTATTGCGTTGGACTAGTTAACTGTAAGGTTGCAAGACTGGATCCCCCGAGCTGACATGATGAAAATCTGTCATTCTGCCCCTCAACGAGGCAATTAATCCACCGTTCCTAGGCCATCATTGAAAATAATAATGTGTTCTTAACTGACTTGCCTAGTTAAATAAAGGTATTTTAAAAATCGGCGCCCAAAAATACCGATTTCCGATCGTTATGAAATTCTTGAAATCAGCCCCAATTAATCGGCCATTCCGATTAATCGGTCGACCTCTAGTTTCTTTGCAGCAATTCGGCCATGAAGGCCTGATTCACCAGTCACCTCTGAACAGTTGTTGACATGTCCGTTATTTGAACTCTGCAAAGCATTTAATTGGGCTGCAATTTCTGAGGCTGCTAACTCTAATAAACTTTTCCCCTGCAGCAGAGGTAATTATGTGTCTTCCTTTCCTGTGGCAGTCCTCATGAGCCAGTTTCATCATAGCGATTGATGATTTTTGTGACTGCACTTGAAGAAATGTTAAGTTTCTTAATTTTCCAGATTGACTGACCTTCTTGTCTTAAAGTAATGATGGACTGTCGTTTCTCTTTGCTTATTTGAGCTGTTCCTGCCATAATATGGACTTGGTCTTTTACTAAATAGGGCTATCTTCTGTATACCACACCTTACTTGTCACAACACAAATGATTGGCTCAAACGCATTAAAAGGGAAAGAAATTCCTCAAATTAACAACGCACACCTGTTAATTGAAATGCATTCCGGGTGACTACCTCATGAAGCCAGATGAGCGACTGCCAAGAGTGTGCAAAGCTGTCAAGGCAAAGGGTGGCTACTTTGAAGAATTCTCAAATATAAAATATATTTTGATTTTAACACTTTTTGGTTACTAAATGATTCCACGTGTTATTTCATACATTTGTCTCACTATTATTTTACAATATAAAGAAAAACCCTTGAATTAGTAAGTGTGTCCAAACTTCTGTCTGTGTGTGTGATACCAGTATTGTTAAGCAAGTGTTAGGCTATACAGTAGACTGTTTGGCTTTCGGAACTCTGAAAGCCAATGCTTTGTTCATGGAGTCTGAGGCTATTTACAGCAAGTTGAAGGCCTTCAAATCCAATTAAAGGACAAGTTTATTTATGTAGCCTCCTGGATGAGGTGTCCCAGCTGTGGCATTGGGACTTTATCTACCCCTCTCTTTCTCTGTTCTGAGGGCTGTCAATTAATCTAAGAACAATGTGCGAAGGACTGTATGTGTAAAGGATGTCACACTGCTTGCTGTACCACTTCCTCACGCACATGTTAACAGCACAGGCCCTTGAAAATAAAAGAGAGCCGCGCACTCTAGGAGCTCAGATGCAAAAATGTAATACCAACATTTCGACAGCCAAGCTGTCTTCATCAGGGTATAATCACAAACATCTGAGCTCCTAGAGTGTGCGGCGCTTTTATTTTCAAGTTTCTACTCCGCTAGCCAGCACCTCGTCTTAATAGGTGTGTGTTTCTTTTTCTTCTATAACAGCACAGGCCCTAGCTGACCACTGGTTTTATCCCTAACGGCTGAGACAATTCCCCTCCTCCCCCCTCTTCCTCACTTTCCCAGTGGATTTGATCAGTGCCGCACAGCACGTGTCTCACTGTTGGGACTTACAGGCCAGCGATTAGTCTTATCTGATCTGCTAATCCCTTCCTCCAGTCAGCTGGAATTGTTTTGGAAGCGCACCAAATCAAACACTGACAACTACTCTGTGTTATGCAACAATCTAGTACTTTCTCCTGTACCATTGTAAAGTAGGGTGGTTGGTCGGGTGTATAACATGAACGTCTAGCAACCCGACGGTTGTGTGTTCAAATCTCATTACAGGCAACTCTATTTTGGGGTGGCAGGTAGCCTAGTGGTTAGAGCGTTGGGCCAGTAACCGAAAGGTAGCTGGATCAAGTCCCTGAGCTGACAAGGTAAAAACCTGTCGTTCTGCCCCTGAACAAGACAGCCTACCAGGGAACAACTGCCATTGTAAATAAGAATTTTAATTTTAAAATAAAAAGTCTGTAAGCCTGTAACTGCTGCTGTTGACAGAATCTTTTATACGGGCTGACATTCATTTCAGAAAGCATGTTGATCATTTTGTCAGAATCTGCTCAAGTTGGATGCTATTTGTTAGTTAATAGTTTCCACCTGATTTGGCAGAGTTTGTGGACACAGATGGCCCCAGACAATAGTCAATGAGTTATGATGGGCAATTCTGGAGAAACAAAACATTGACATCAGGACAGATAAGTGCACTGCTTAACTTACTTAATTTTCTTGGTTCCTGGGGGAACATAGGGGCCTGTACTAAAGTTTTCCAACATTGCACGCCTTGGGTTGCTTTCTAGACACCTGCGCCAGGTCATTGTTGGACATCCTCTTCTTCGCTTTTTTTTGTTGAGTCCAATCCAGGGCATGTTTTGCAATGTTCTCCGGACCATGTGACCAACCCATCTCCACTTACACTCTTGGATGGTGCTCGAAACGGGCTTCTGGTTGGTTTTCTTCCACAGGTCTATATTAGAGATCCATTCAGGCCACCATATGCACAAGATTTGTCTGAGGCAGGAGTTGCTGAAAGCCAGTAGATTGTGTTCCAAGCTCTTGATCAGTCTACATGCCTCTGCGTGGCCAATGGCGCAGACTCTGACCAACATTTTTAATGTCCTTCTCTTGGCCACAGATACAGTGTTGCTGTATGAAAGCAAATTTCCTGCAATGCTATACATTTTTACCATGGCTTATGCAGTGTTCTTATGCTATCTGAGTGACTCAAACATAACAACATCAATGGTGGCCCCATGCCATTATTTACATTTATTTGTACCTGACTTTTTAATCTGGTGGTTGTTAGGTCTCAAAGATCTTATTTAAAAATATATAGCTCGATTTATCTTTTCTACATTTATATCTAGTTTTAGTCATTTAACCTCCTTAAATGTAAAGTCACCATATTTGGGGACACTTTTATTTATTTATATTTCTTAAATTCAGTCTGAGAACGGTAACCCCTCGGTGCCTTCAAATCTTGACTTACTACCATACGTGGGCATACGAATTTATAAGGGAAGGCTGAGCCGATGACCTCATTTCAAGATTGCTCATTTCAAGATTGCTGCTACCTACATGCCGGTTAGTGTTGTGAAGCATTAACGAAATAAACACTGAATACGTTGATACACACCAAAAGACGAGAATCCACAGATGGGAATCCCTCTCCAGCAAGGTCTTCACCCCCCCACTGCTATGCAATCACCCTGTCTGATGGTTCTACATCCACCACTCCGCAGAGACCCACTCCTCTTCAACCACCCCCACTGCAGGCGCTGGCACCACTCCCCTCTCTGTAAGTTCATCTGGAGGTGCAGGGGCAGGGAGGAGATCTAGGCCTCAACAGAGAAGAGGGAGAGGCAGTGGAAGCAGCACGACAGAGAGATGACACTTATAACAGGTGCCATACGGTCCTTGAAGATGAAGAGCCAGAACAATTTAGGTTTAAACCCAAACGCCCACAGTTGGTTAGTGATGAAACATACACTCCCTTACAGCTGTTTCTACTTTACCACCTCTGTACTGGGAACACTAATTAGAAATGCCAACAAGTATGGGGACAAGAAGCAGCAGGGGGAAGGAAGATGTCCTGGAAACCTGTCACCATGGGTGACATGCTCAACTACATTTCCTTAAGAATGGGTATTTAAAAAGTTCAGTTTTGGTTGAATATATGTGATGCACAATTCAGTCATGGAATAGTCTACATTGAAAATCAGATATTTCCTCTATGCTCTTTCGTCCTTAAAGTCAGTAAGTTATGGTATCAAATTTAGACGTTCGACTGCTCCAATATAATTATTCCGTCATTTCATTTCTGATCAGTTTTGTTGATGTTGGCGCTTTTGTTTGTTTCCTGCTGTTTCAATTTAAGGGTGTTGCACTAGCCCGTTTTGTGGTTCTTATGAGCAAGAAAACATTGAATGTTGGCTTCAACTTGGTTTTCCATACAAAGCGTTCCATTGCGAAGGGAACACCGATTTGGGTCGCTTTCGCGTTTTTAAAACCCGTTTCAGAATCACCTTTTTATTTGCCAAGTACATTTACACATACTCAGAATTTTACTTGGTGATCTGTTGCTGCTAGTGAGACAACATTTAGAGACCGAATAAGGACAGCAGAGTTTTAACAAAGTTTACGTACACTACCATTCAAAAGTTTGGGGTCACTTAGAAATATCCTTATTTTTTTAAAGAAAAGCTACTTTTTTTTTTTTGTCCATTTATTATGACTATTGTAGCTGGAAATGGCTAATAAAAAGAATATCTACATAGGCATACAGAGGCCCATTCTCAGCAACCATCACTCCTGTGTTTAAATGGCATGTTGCATTAACTAATAAAAGTTTATAATTTTAAAAGGCTAATTTGATTATTAGAAAACCTCTTTGCAATTGTTAGCACAGCTGAAAACTGTCCTGATTTAAAATTAAATCTAGAATCGGCCTATTTCGCAACAAAGCCTCCTTTACTCACGCTGTCAAACACCCTCGTAAACTGACTATCCTACCGATCCTTGACTGTCATTTACAAAATAGCTTCCAATACTCGGACTGCATCCAGATTGCTGAGTAATCACAGTGCCATCCGTACGCTTGTTTATTCCATGTGTAACTCGGTTGTTTGTGTCACACTGCTTTGCTTTATCTTGGCCAGGTCGCAGTTGTAAATGAGAACTTGTTCTCAACTAGCTTACGTGGTTAAATAAAAGTGAAATAAAAAGCAATAAAACTGGCCTTTAGACGAGTTTAGCATTTGTGGGTTCGATTACAGGCCCAAAATGGCTAGAAACAAAGACTTTCTTCTGAAACTCGTCAGTCTATTCCTGTTTTGAGAAATGAAGGCTATTCCATGCGAGCAATTGCCAAGAAACTGAAGATCTCGTACAATGCTGTGTACTACTCCCTTCACAGAACAGTGCAAACTGTCTCTTACCAGAATAGAAAGGGGAGTGGGAGGCCCCGGTGCACAACTGATCAAGAGGACAAGTACTGTACATTAGTGTCTAGTTTGAGAAACAGATGCCTCAAGTCTTCAACTGGCAGCTTCATTAAATAGTACCCGCAAAACACCAGTCTCAACAACAGTGAAGAGGCGACACCGGGATGCTGGCCTTCAAGGCAGAGTTCCTCTGTCCAGTGTCTGTGTTCTTTTGCCCATCTTAATCTTTTCTTTTTTTATTGGCCAGTCTGCGATATGGCTCTTTCTTTGCAACTCTGCTTGGAAGGCCAGCATCCCGGGGTCGAAGTTGCAGCCCAAGTACATGCTTCACAAAGTTCAAGTAACAGACACATCTCAACATCAACTGTTCAGAGGAGACTGTTGATCAGGCCTTCATGGTTGAATTACTGAAAAGAGGCCACTGCTAAAGGACACCAATAAGAAGGAGAGACTTGCCTGGGCCAAGAAACACGAGCAATGGACATTTTAGACCGGTGAATATATGTCCTTTTTGGTCTGATGAGTCCAAATGTGAGGTTTTTGGTTCAAACCACCGTGTCTTTGTGAGACAGAGAGTAGGTGAACAGATGATCTCTGCATGTGTGGTTCCCACCATGAAGCATGGAGGTGGGGATAAGTTGGACCGCAGTGTGAAGGAAAAGCAGGCAAAAAGTGCTCCGCATATGTGGGAAGACAGGAAGACAGTTGGAAAATAATTCCAGGTGAAGCTGGTTGAGAGAATCCCAAGAGTGTGCAAAGATGTAATCAAGGCAAAGGGTGGCTACTTTGAAGAATCTAAAATATGTTTTGATTTGTTTAACACTTCTGTTTACTACATGATTCCATATGTGTTATTTCATAGTTTTGATGTCTTCACTATTATTCTACAATGTAGAAAATGGTAAAAAATAAATGAAACCTTTGAATAAGTAGGTGTCCAAACTTTTGACTGGTACTGTGTGTGTGTGTGTATATGTATATGTGTATATATATATATATATAACAAAATGGTGTGTTGTCACCTTTCGGTTACTGGCCCAAAGCTGTGCAAATCGGTCATCAAGGGTGGCTATTTTGAAGAATCTAAAATATATTTTGATTGAACACTTTTTTTTCTTGGTTACTACATGATTCCATATGTGTTATTTCATAGTTTTGATGTCTTCACTATTATTCTACAATGTAAAACATTAAGAAAAACCCTTGAATGAAAAGGTGTCAACTTTTGACTGGTACTGTATATGAGTGCAATAAGTAGAGGACAACTGGAAAGAAATCCACTCTTATTTCTATGTGGTGTGAGTAGGTGGTATGCAGGTGGGCAGAGCTAAGTGTTTTTAAAAAAAAAAAATTATTTCACCTTTATTTAACCAGGTAGGCTATTTTAAGAACAAGTTCTCATTTACAACTGTGACCTGGCCAAGATAAAACTAAGCAGTTCGACACACAACAACAGAGTTACACATGGAATAAACAAACCTACTGTGGAAAGTTTATATACAGTGTGTGCAAATGAGGTAAGGGAAGGCAGTAAATAGGCCATGGTGGTGAAGTAATTACAATATAGAAATTAAACACTGGAGTGATAGATGTGCAAAAGATGAATGTGCAAGTAGAGCTACTGGGGTGCAAAGGAGCAAGATAAATACAGTATGGGGATGAAGTCGATGGATGGGCTATTTACAGATCTGCTAGGTACTGTGAGCTGCTCTGATAGCTGGTGCTTAAAGTTAGTGAGGGAGATATGAGTCTCCAGCGATTTAAAAAAATATATATATATTTTTTAGTTCGTTCGTCATTGGCAGCAGAGAACTGGAAGGAAAGGCGGCCAAAGGAGGAATTGGCTTTGGGGGTGACCAGTGAAATATACCTGCTGGAGTGCGTTGGGCTTGCTCTCGTCTAAACAATGCCTCTTTGACCGGCCTGCATTCTGCTGGGGATCAGAGTGCTTAGTTACTGCATGGACAAGTAACTCTATGCAGGGTCATTCATTCAGCTTCAATCAGCCAGGCAGCATTTAGCTCTGCTCAATAAGACACTGTGCAGGGAGCTCTCAACTGTCAGAAGTTTGTTCAGGCTCTACAAAGGCAAAACTGTTGATACAGCAGGCTTGACTTGCTGGAGATGCAGGTGTTGTTAATAATTTACCTGAATGTTTTTGTATGTAAACTGGAGTAGCAGAGTATAGCTAGCAGAAGTAATTCAGCCAGCCTGCCAATGGAATGAGGAAGTGTAACTAACAGACTATTATTGACAAACTTATTTTTTTTTTTTTAATGTTTAACTCATGTCCATGTGGCTTTACAGTTACTTGATTTGGCGTTGTTGCAATGATGGAGAACTTGAGAGGCTACTTTAGGTGACATGTTTGTCTCTGCCCATGTGTAAGTTGAGTGGGTTAACCCACGTCAGCTAGCACTCTGCTACACGCACTAAAGACATAGTAACCTGATCCGCCTCGTCACCACATAGCTTACATGGTGTAGAGTAGGTGGATCTCTGAGAGGGGCGGGTTTGCTTTTGATTTATTTTCTATTTTAATTATCTTATGGACAGCGTACCCCTATCAACTAGTGAAGATTCTGTCTTGAGATTCTTAACGCACATGTCTAGAACACCAAAATAGAAACGATAACCATCCTATTTCCACACTGTGGAAATGCACAGCCATGATGTGCATATTCATTCTCTGTCATTGAATGCCTTTGTCATTCACTCGTTCTGTCTTACTATCGCTGCATTCACTGAGAGCCCGTGCACATTTCCACAGTCATTACATTTGGGATGTGTTCAGACCCTTTGACTTTTTCCTCACTTTGTTACGTTAGTCTTATTCTAAAATTGCTGTGGATTTTTAAAAATGTTTTATCCATCTACACACTACCCCATAATGACAAAGCGAAAACGGGTGCTCAAATGTTTGCAAACGTATTAACAATCAAAATGGATGCCTTATTTAGACCCTTTGCTATGAGACTCAAAATTGAGCACAGGTGCATCCTGTTTCCATTGATCATCCTTGAGGTGGTTCTACAGCGTGATTGGAGTCTACCTGTGGTAAATTCAATTGATTGGAAATTATTTGGAAAGGCGCACACAACTGTCTATATGATCCCACATTTTACAGTGTCCTTAGAGCTCCGAGACAGGATTATGTCAATGCGCAGATCTGGGGAAGGGTACCAAAAAATGTCTGCTGCATTTAAAGATCCCCAAGAACACAGTGGCCTCCATTCTTAAATGAAAAGTTTGGAACCACCAAGACTCTTCCTAGAGCTGGCCGCCTGGTCAAACTGAGCAATCGGGGGAGAAGGGTATTGGTCAGGGAGGTGACTAAGAACCCGATGATGATCAGACTTTCTCTGTGGAGATGGAGAACCTTCCAGAAGGACAACCAGACGGAAGCCCCTCAGTAAAAGGCACATGACAGCCCTCTTGGAGTTTGCCAAAAGGCATCTAATGGACTCTCAGACCATGAGAAAAAATATTCTACGGTGAAGCGTGGTAGTGGCAGCATCATGTTGTGGGGATGTTTTCAGTGGTGGGGACTGGGAGACTCGTCAGAATTGAGGAAAAGCTTAATGGAGCAAAGTACAGAGATCCTTGATGAAAACCTGCTCCAGAGCGCTCAGGTTCACCTTCCAACAGGGCAACGACCCTAAGCACACAGCCAAGACAATGCAGGAGTGGCTTCGGGACAAGTCTCTGAATGTTCTTGAGTGGCCCAGCCAGAGCCCGGACTTGAACCCAATCGAACATCTCTAGAGAGACCTGAAAATAGCTGTGCAGCGACGCTCCTCATCCAACCTGACAGAGATTGAAAGGATCTGCGAAGAATGGGAGGTACTCCATAAATACAGGTGTGCCAAGCTTGTCGTGTCATACCCAAAAAGACTCGAGGCTGTAATCTCTGCCAAAGGTGCTTTAACAAAGTACTGAGTGAAGGGTGTAAATTCTTATGTAAATTCTATTTTGAATACATTTGCAAAAATGTCAACCTGTTTTTGCTTTTTCATTTTGGGGTATTGTGTGTAGATTGAGGGAAACTATTTAATCCATTTTTAGAATAAGGCTGTAACAAAATGTGGAAAAAGTCAAGTGGTCTGAATACTTTCCGAATGCACTGTATCTGAATAACATGCAATGGCCTGTCAAGACTGGCTGTGTTATGTCTCCTCCTGGCTGAGAGTGTGTGTGTGCCTCCCTCTCTTTCGGTCTTTCTCTGTTTGACTGTCTTTTGTTTCTCTCTCTCATTGTCCAACACTTCAGCTCCATTATATAGCTCCATGTCACACGAGATCCACATAGCACGTTGGGAGCGACGAAACAACAGAAGCCCATTCATTTTCAATAAAGAAGAGAAGTAGGCGTGTGAGCATGGGTGAGGGTTGTGAACAGGGCCGGACCATAGTTGGAGTAAGCTGAACTTTATTGAAATACTCTGCGACATCGTGTTGTGATTGACCAATCGAAGCGGACTATAATATCCAGACCCTACTGGATTGACTGTTGATACCTAGCACTATCTGGCCTGCTTGCTAGCACCAACATGCGTTAAAAGGATCTCATCCATGTGAAGTACTACCTGCTACACAGCACGCATTGTTTTGAGAGCTGAGAAGAGCATAGGGATGTGTATCTTTTCCCCTACTGTACCATATTCATCGATTTAAAAAAAATATATATATATATTTATGTGTAAATACAATAGCTTTGGTCCAGTTTTTCACAACTACTCATTGAATTGTTGCTAGTGGTACTAAAGGATCGTCTAATTACACAAGTTGCTTTTGTTAGTTTCTTGACTTCATAAATCTTAGTACAATAACCAGTGGTGTATAGTTGAGGTCATATGCAACCAAAATCAACTTTATTTCTCATTATTTAAATTCACAAGATGGAATGAACGCACGCATCAGCCATCGAGACGTGGTCTTTGCCGATTTCTTGAGCTTGGACACTGCCATTGGACGGCATGCAAAGTTATGAGCTCATGGGCAGTATAGCAGCTTTCATTGATTTCAAAGGAAGCATTTCCTCTGGCTGATGGCAATAGTATTTGTCTGTAAGTCTTTCTTTCCCTCTCTCACCCCCTCCTCTCAAGTTCCCGGGCAGAGGGTAGCCTATGCTGAGACTAGAGGGATGGATTCCTTTCCTCCTTATCTGCTGTAACTACAGGTTGTTGACGGAGGAGACGGCTGTGATCTGACGTGACCCTTTGTCTCCCATCTCTAAATCTCCAGCCTTATTTCCTCTGTTGGCACAGCACCTGGCGGTGTCTGCTTAACTACTGCCACCGTCTGTCCTCTCAATGGGGTCAAGCCTACAGTGATTTGGATTCCAATCCCCCTGTAAAAAAATAAAATAAATGTGGCTTCTCTTTGCGTCAGGAGAGGTTGATGGTCTTTGGTATTCTTCAAATTTCTCTTAAGAAAATGTAGCCTCAATTTAATATAACTAACTGTAAGGTAGGCTAATGGGTTTCCTCTATATGAGTAAGGCAGTGATCCTCTGAACTCATAACGCCCATTGGTCAATGCTACAAGGGAGGGAACGGCCGCTGTGTGTTTGGATGAACCCAGGGTCTCCATGCTGTTATTGATGTTCAGAAGCAGTGCATTTGGAGTCTCTGTGGTACGTGCAGCTGAGGTCAGGAGCGATGTGAGGACAAATGACCTGACTGAACTGGGAGGAGGATTGACAGATGCTGTCAGTGTGTTGCTGCAGATGAGTCTGAGCTCCTGTTCTAAACACAAGATCTCTGCCCTGTTCTCTGGTCCCACATCAAAGGTGTGTTACAGCTACAGAAGCTCAAAGGGCGGCTAAGGGCACTTATCACTGATGCTTCCCACTAGTACTGCGAGACCTCCGATGGGTGGAATTTCCACACACTGTGAATCAACCACTGACAGACACACAGGCCTACTGGTAGACCGTTTGCAGCCGCTGGCACACATCTGTTTTGATATTCAGAGCCATTCACTGGTTTTCTCTCACTGCTGCCAAAACCCAGCAACTTCCACACGATCCAGGTACCAGACAAGCTCTATTTCTGCTGTGACGGGAGACACTCTGGAATTGGTTCAGACTTCTAACAGCTATGACATGCACTTAGTGTACAAAACGTTAACTTTCCATGACGTAGACTGACCAGGTGAATCCAGGTGAAGGCTATATGATCCCTTACTAATGTCACTTGTTAAATCCACTTCAATCAGTGTAGTTGAAGGGGAGGAGACTGGTTAAGTATTTTTAAGCGACGATACAATTGAGGCATGGATTTTGTGTGTGTGTGCCATTCAGAGGGAGACAAAAGATTGAAGTGCCTTTAAACGGGGTATGGTAGTAGGTGCCAGGCGCACCGCTTTGAGTGTCAAGAACTGCAATGCTGCTTTTCACGTTCAACAGTTTCCCGTGTGTATAAAGAATGGTCTACCACCCAAAGGACATCCAGCCAACTTCACACAACTGGGAAGCTTTGGAGTCAACATGGGCCAGCATTCCCGTGGAATGCTTATGACACCTTGTAAAGTCCATGCCCAGAAGAATTGAGGCTGTTCTGAGGGCAAAGGGGGAGGTGCAATTCAATATTAGGAAGGTGGTCTTAATGTTTTGTACACAGTGTTCACTGAGTCTTTGGGAAGGGAAAGGGGGATAGCTAGTCAGTTGCACAACTGAATGCATTCAACTGAAATGTGTCTTCAGCATTTAACTCAACTCAGAGAATCAGAGCGGTGGACTTCCTTAATTGGCGCCTGGGGAGCAGTTGTTGTTTGGGGTTAACTGCCTTGCTAATTTTTCCACCTTGCTGGCTTGGAGAACCTTTCGGTTACTGGCCCAACGCTCTTAACTGCTAGGCTACCTGCCACGCTACTGTTTGAAGAATGTCTGTACATTCAGTGGGGTTCTATATTTTGTATTCCTGCAACTGTTTCATTGTTAATTCATGATGGTGGTACCTGGTAATTCAAGTAGGGCCTAGTTTTACATTTTTCCAGAGGAGCATATGTATTGCCTCGGATTTGCACACAGGAATGTATCGGTGAACATGCCTCGGTCAAGTCATGTGCGTGCACTGTGCAGCGGCTGGCTTTGGTGTGAGATTTTTGGCTTGTTCTTAATCAAGCCCCCATCACCTCTCTCTTGTCTAGGTAGACTAAGGTTCGATGTGGCCTGTTTTTAATGTCGTTCCATGAGAGCAGAGGTAGACACCTACCCCACCAGTGCCTGAGTGCAGCTTCCATACATATACACACCGACGTCTACTGTTTCATTATCTAGGCTTGGCTTTGAAGATCACGGGCCGAGGCGACTGTTTTTATGTCCCCTGCTCTGGGAGCAGCTGTGGTCTTCTGTGTTGCTGCCAAACGGCATGGGCCTCCCAGCATGCAGCAGTGTTCCAGCGCTCTGCTCATTTACAGGCAGTGCTGCTGACCAGACAGCGTAGACAGCCTTTTGAATAGAGCACTAATCACCACAAGGAGATTGTGGAGCTCTGGTACAATATGGAAAGGGATAATTATCCATACGAAGCAGCTCTCTGAGTATAGACTAGTGTATAAAAATAGCACCAGCTCACTCACTATCCCGCTCTCATGAACATTGAGTTTGGCTTCAAAGGGTAGATGTACTTTAATGTAGCTATTTCAGGAGTAATTGGCACACGTGGAAAATTGCCCCTCCATTACTCTGTTGCTTTTAGGCATGAACATTTTAATTTATTTTTGTGGTACATAATTTTGCTAGATAGTTGATTTATCTCCTGCAGTTTTCTATAAGAAGTACAGAGAGTGTGAGGGGAAGAGCGAGGAAGGGATGGAGGAAGAGCAGAGCCATGTAAATGTATGGTTCTGGGGGGGGAGGACCATGAGAAAAGGATTACACTGAGGTCCTGTATGGAGAGTGAACTGTTGGTCAACTCCCCCCCCCATGGCCTCTACTAGGAATTGGAGATTTTCTTTTTTTTTTAAAGGAAGAAATGCCCCTAAGGTCTTAACTGAACCTCAACTGGTTGAGTCTTCATTGCATGTTTTTTTTTTTTGGTCTGACCTGACAGCTGCCTCAGTAGGAAGAAACAGCTGGTGGAAAATGTCTTCTTTAGGGGGATGTTTGTAATTTCAGACGGCTTGATGCCCTTTCAGGGACTAGCTTTCAGGACCCTTGTGGTCGGATCAATGCGTAATTGTAATGTAGCTTTACCTATCTTGGAAACCATTGCCTTGCCCAATGAGCAGTGGTGCAGTGAATTCAGCCTACTGTATAAAATAACATTTTAATCAGTTAGCAGATGGTCTTGTGCAGATCTACTTACTGTAGCAATTAGTGTTAAGTGCCTTGCTCAAGGGCACATCTACTTTTTCTTTTTTACCTGGTCGGCTCGGTGATTCGAACCAGTGACCTTCCGGTTACTGGCACAACGCTCTTAACCGCTAGGATACCTGCCACCACTTAAAGTTCACATATCAGCTGTCAAATTCCTATCAGAATGTATGAGACTCGACTGGCATTTCACCTATAATACACTAATAAGCCTAAGTGACTATACCTCTGCTTGTAAAACTGAAAGCATCACTCTCACAATGGCCATATCCGTCTGCTTAGCAACCTAATAAGGGAGCATAATTAGCTTTTAGTGGTTTCATGCTGTAATGTCTAGGAACATAGTCTCTTTATGTTCCTAGTGTAAAGTGTATTGTCAGATCAGTGGAGGACCCACGGTCAGATTGGCGTTTACCAGCCCGGTGGTTGTGGGTTCTTGACCTCAATCATGGGCGTTTACCAGACTCTCCTATAAGGTAAGTCTAGGTTCACATTACAGACCATTAAACCTCCCTCAGTCACTTAGAAGCCCTGGTTACGGTTAGCTGGACTGCAAAGGCTGGGTTTATGATGAGGTTAGCTTAGCATAAAATGGAGATATGGATGGAGGAGGTTGAAAAGGACAAAGCCTGTGTTTACTGAGGGCTGGTCGCCAAGGGTGGGGACTAAAGAGATGGGTATTATAGATTGCCTTTTTGAAATGTTAGTTTCCAGTTTCTACTCCTCCCCCACATTCAGAACAGGGTGTACTGTACATTTGAAGATTTATGCACTCACATTTTGTTCCGTTTTAAAGGAAAGTCACGTTGTTGCACTTTTCAAATCAGTGACCTTGAGTGCGTGTGGTCTCAGTTGGGAAGCTATTGGCTCTGAAAAAAGTAAAACTGGCATTACCTTGACAGTGTTCTGTTCTGAGTAGCAAGCGAGACCTTTAGGCATTTTACATTGCTAGAATACAGGGCTGACCCCATTTTAGTTGATTGTTTGGTCGATAGACTGTTGGTCGACCAAGATTTCTTTGTCGAGCAGTAGAAAAAATATACACATTTTCCATGGTCTACAAGACACCTGTATGATTTGCTCCTGTGGACTAATCCATTGTGGATGCCGTGGCGATGGCAGTCCATCACTGACGTGCTACTGAAATTGTATATGGTTAAAGACAATGGCGCAACACTAATAATAAAAATATTATTTTATAACAAATGTGCTTTCTCCAGCATTTGATAGCAGTCGCTGTCCGTGGGTCTGAAACATCAGTGCGTTGTTGAATTGGCACCTTTTCCTAGACCATGTTGCTATGTGCATAATAGCAAATTGAACCAGGTTATTGGTGTTGCAAACAAGTCCCAACTTAATTATGGCTATAATCAATTTCCTAACTGTTAAATGTGCCTAAATCCTCTATATATCTACAGACATGAGACGTATCCTGCTTCTGTTGCCAGTTTGAGTGTTTGTTTAATAGCCTACTGATTCCGTGCGCACTAAGCCTCGCAACCACGTTGGATAAACAATTTAACAAATTTGTCTGTTTTTGATCTTTGCTATGGTGTAATAAAAGCTTTACACTTATTTTTTTCTCGTTAGAACAGCCTCTCGTATTACTTATAATTAATTTAGTGTTTATACTGTTCCAAATACTGTTGATGTTCTGTGATGGTACAGTGGTTCCTCCTTTAAAAGTTGCGAGCTTGCACCGCTGGACCCAGCGTCACGGCTTCATTGCTCCAGCCAACCACAAGGGGGAGTTAAGAGCATCCATTATGCATTTGGGTCCCAAGGTTTTTATATCACCAATCATATCTACTTTGTGCATGACACACATTTTTCCAAAAATTGTTTACAGACAGATTATTTATTATTTCACTGTATCACAATTCCAGTGGGTCAGAGGTTTACATACACTTAGTTGACTGTGCCTCTAAACAGCTTGGAAAATTCCAGAAAATGGTGTCATGGCCTTTGCAGCTTCTAGGCTAATTGACATAATTTGAGTCAATTGGAGGTGTACCTGTGGATGTATTTCAAGGCCTACCTTCAAACTCAGTGCCTCTTTGCTTGACATCATGGGAAAATCAAAAGAAATCAGCCAAGACCTTGGTTCATCCTTGGGAGCAATTTCCAAACGTCTGAAGGTACCACGTACATCTGTACAAACAATAGTATGCAAGTATAAACACCATGGGACCACGCAGCCGTCATACCGCTCAGGAAGGAGATGCGTTCTGTCTCCTAGAGATGAACGTACTTTGGTGTGAAAAGTGCAAATCAATCCCAGAACAACAGCAAAGGACATTGTGAAGATGCTGGAGGAAACCGGTACAAAAGTATCGATATCCACAGTAAAACGAGTCCTATATCGACATACCCTGAACGACCGTTAAGCAAGGAAGAAGCCACTGCTCCAAAACCGACATAAAAAAGCCAGCTATGGTTTGCAACTGCACATGGGGACAAAGATTGTACTTTTTGGAGAAATGTCCTCTGGTCTGATGAAACAAAAACAGAACTGTTTGGCCATAATGACCATTTTTATGTTTGGAGGAAAAAGGGGGATGCTTTGAAGCCGAAGAACACCATCCCACGGGCCGAGCTAGGTGTGAACCCCCCCCCCCCCCATCTCAGACCAGTTTTGCCATAACGACCGAGGGCTGGCTTGCTACTCAATGTAATAAAGTAATGACTTTTCAAATAAGTTACCTTACACGTTATGTTGGCTGACAATTTTGTTAGCTACGCTGTCCTTACGAACCACATAGCATATCATTACAGCTACCTAACGTTAGTAGTTATACATCAAACATGCCAGTATATTATCTATAGGCTATCTAACTACCCAATGTTTATTGACTTGATTATTCTCATCATTCTTAACTTAGCTAAATGGTATAGTTGTTGTGCTTTCTCAATGGACATTTGGGGGCTTTCGTAAATTCACTCTGACTATCTATAGGCTGGACAATAGAAGGAGTCAAAATTCACCCAAGGCTGAAAAACGGCTAAAGAACGTTGGCTAAACTGGAACATTAGCGCGAGCCCATAGCGAATGAATGGAATCTAACGTTTGCAGAGCCTGTTTTGACTGGAGTGACGCTTAGAATTCCATTAAATTTATCCCTTTTTATTTTACTACTCCAATCTGTTCGTCGGACAAAACTGGAAAAAAACAACTTGTGTAGAAAGTAAACATTCGCACCTCAATGGTGGCAACTGTGCTTATGTCTGCGTAATAAACAAGTAGGGGAAAAATACATGTATATTTCTGGTCTAGCGATCAATGACAAATGAGCTCACTGCCCAGACTTAATCAAAACAGTGCACTTAAAGCATCAGACAAGCTCAGTGCATGTAGTTGATTTGATTAAAACTAGGGATGCACGATATATCGGTGAACGTATTGGAATCGGCCGATATTAGCTAAAAATAGCAACATTGGTATCGGCCCGATGTCTAGTTTAACGCTGATGTACAAAACCGATGTCAAAGCTACATGACGTAAAATGTGTGATACACGTGCAAGACAGCGTTCCTAACCTAGTGCACAATGTCTGCTGTGTGGATCGAGCAGTCATTTGAAATGGTAAAAATATTTCAGCGAGACCACTCAAAGGCGAAATCCATTAACGCCAAGATAATGGAATTCATTGCCCTTGACAATCAACCGTTCTCTGTCGTGGGTGATGTTTGCTTTTGCCGACTGGTTGAGCACCGGTATACACTACCATGTCAAGCACGCTATTTTTCAGAGTTACACAGTAATAGTGTCACTGCTACGTAATAGTGTCACTGGCTTCACGACATAATATGGAACGCCGTTTGGGTCTTTGCGTGTCAAAGAAGATGCATGTCAAAACACTTTCAAATAACACTATTTGACGCGTTAAATAAGCTTTTTAATTTGTCACTTCAAATAACAGTTCTATTATAGAATGTTGTGTGTTCTGAATTTGCACGTGCAAGCCAAGCGCCACCACAAATATCAGTAGCACTGTCAAAACTGTACAAAAAAGTCTGCAAAGGCCACGAACAATGTGTTTACAATACCGCGTTGGTAATGAAGCATTATTTGTTCGACCGCAATTTCTGGGATAGATAGCTAGCTTTAGTTTGGTACCTAGCTAGCACCAACACAACCAGCCTGAAAACAATGACCAGTAGACACTGCAGTCATTTTCATTATTCTTAGCAATGATTTAGGAATCCTTGTGAGTAAGTATTGTTTGTCTATTCAGTTCATGAAAATAAATAGCTAGCCAGCTACTTAACCCTGTTGCCCAAAGCTAGCGTTATAAGCAGCGAGCTAGTTTAGTCTGGAAAGTGAGGCTCGACTGGACTGGGTTATGTTGTGAAGCTAGCCACAATAAGGATTAGGGACAATAGTGGAATTTGCAGTTTGCCTTCAAAATAAAAGTACCTATTTAAAAGTGATGCAGAAGGTTACAATTGGTGGAATCATACCATATTTAGATTTGATCATGTTAAACCAGGTTAGAATGTGAAGCAATGAAATGGGTTATGTCTACTCTGTGACACCCACCGAACAACTGTGAAGAGTTTATGCAAATATTAGCTTTGTCGCTCTTATCGCGGGACTGTGACTGTGTAAAATCACCTCCCCAGTCAGCCTATTTGTTTGTATTGACATATTGCACTGTACAGCTTTACCTAAGGTTTGGGGATCAATGAAATGGGGTATCAGTCTACTCAATACCCAAGTAATTTTTTCCCAACGTCTTTCTCAGCGTTATCAGACTCAAACATCCACACATTATTGTTTTTCCTCTGCAATAGTGTTCAATAAACACAGGTTGACAATAAATGTGGCTCAATTCAGTTGTTTCAGAGTCCCACAATAAGAGCTACAACGCTAATGTTCTCTGGGTGTCACGGAGTAGACTGATACCCCATGTCATTGATCCATAATCCATAGTTAAGGCTGTACAGTGAAATAAGTATGCCCCCAATGCAATTCTAAAGTATAATACATCCAGTGTGATTTCAAAAGATTTGTCAAATTAAGTATTTTGTTTTTTATATAACATGCCAACCTCCTTTAGCATAATATATTCAATTATGGCATAATTCTACTATTTGTATTCATTTGCATCACTGTCGATTACATACTTTTACTTTGAAGGCTAACCGCAAAGTCCACTATTGTGGCTAGCTTCACATAATGGTCAGACCACCATTAATCAAATGAGAACTGTCTTATAAATTTGGGTTATTTTAGATGAGGACACCGAGCTATATAGTTAGCTAGCTAACTATAGCTACTGAAACAGATTGTTGCTTTGCTATGTTTTTGGTGAAGAACATTGTTTGCATCCATGAGCTAGCTTTTGTTTTTAATGACCAGCACTGCAGCACTTTTGTTATTGACCAAATACTTATTTTCCACCATAATTTGCAAATAAATTCATAAAAAATCCTACAATGTGATTTTCTGGATTTTTTTTTTCTCCTAATTTTGTCTGTCATAGTTGAAGTGTACCTATGATAAATTACAGGCCTCTCATTTTTTTAAAGTGGGAGAACTTGCTCAATTGGTGGCTGACTAAATACTTTTTTGGCCCACTGTATTTAACTGTACTAGAATGCTTAAAAGGCCGCAAAACATTAAAATATCCGGTATGTTTTTTTATTTTTGGCAAGGAAAATATCGATATCGGCCCAAAAGTCATAACGGTGCATCACTAATTAAAACACCTAGGATTGTTCTTTATATGGAAAAATACACGTTTCAAAATGTAGACTAATCGATTGGTCGAAAGAACAGACAACTCTCGGTCGACCAAGATATTTTTTTTTTTTAGTCGGGGACAGCCCTAGTAGAATGTGACTTTGGCTCAATAAGGGTGAAAGCATAACAATCTGAGCCTTTTACCTTTTGCATTGAAGAATAATAGCCTACATGGATTCCAGTCCTTGGGTTTACCTTTGAAGGTCTGACCATGATTTTAACCTAGTGACCTATTCCAGTTGGCTGAATGGCTCTGTAAGAACATGGCAGCTGTAAAAACAGGATTCTCTGGCCAGATGACCTCAAGATCAACAGGAAATATCACTGACCGCCAGAGACCCGCCGTGGACATGTTTCATGGTTGTCTCTAACTGACAGAATGGAGCACCCCTGGTGCTTGTGAATTCTCCTCAGAGATCACTGCCACTATCAACTGTCATTTTCTTCCATTTCATTTCTGATACAGATCTTTTTCATGTTAACATGTTACTGATTTGAGGAAGGAAGTGCAGGATGATTAAAGAAGTCATAATGAAAGCTGTGCAAAACAACTCCTGTCATTCCTCTTTGGTCTCTGAAACATGAATTGGGCTAGTTTAGATACAGCGTACCATCCAGCCTTGCAGAACTAGGCCTGTAAGACTGCTCATTAAGTCAAAGTGTAGTTAAACATGGTGCACTTTAAAGCATTTTGTGAATACGAAGCCTGTTAAGTCCTGCACAGCTACTCTGTAGTGAAGCCAGAGGGGGAGGGGTGTGCCGTGCCCCTCTATAGCTGGGCTATTGCGGTGGTCCCTCATGGCCTTGGCTGAGGTCTCATGGGAGAGGGGAGTATGGGTACTAGTAGTCCTGTGTTCTGCTCCGCGCCATCTCTGCTGTAACTGTTGTTCTGTGCTGTGACTAAATGCCTCTGGCTATCTGGCATTATACAGAGACTGAGAGAAACCGCTCGTGTACTGCTCACAGCACATTCTGGAGATGAAAGAAATGAAATGGCAGGGCTCCTATTCAACTCACAATGTTATATTTGATTTACTGAATGTCATCGCTATGCAGCGCGGGACCCGTGCTCTTTGGAAAGGACACGCATTGAATTTCATAAAAACGTTTTGAAGGGAACAGCTACAGTATACGCAGTGTGTACAAAACATTAGGAGCACCTTCCTAATATTGAGTTGCACCCACTTTTGCCCTCAGAACAGCCTCAATTCACCGGAGCATGGAGTCTACAAGGTGTCGAAAGCATTCAACAGGAATGCTGGCCGATGTTGACTCCAATGCTTCACTCGGTTGTCAAGTTGGCTGTATGCCCTTTGGGTGGTGGACCGTTCTTGATACACACTGGAAACTGTTGAGTAGTTCTTGACACTCAAACCAGTTGCGCCTGGCACCTACTACCATACCCCTTTCAAAGGCACTTAAATCTTTTGTCTTGCCCATTCACCCTCAGAATGGCACACAAAGTGTTGAAGTGGATTTAACAAGTGAAATCAATAAGGGATAATAGCTTTCACCTTTATTTACCTGGTCTGTCATGGAAAGAGCATCTGTTCCTAATGTTTTGTGCACTCAGTGTATGTAGGGAGAGCAGCCTTTTGACAAATGACTTTGATTCTTACCTTTTTTGATAAGGTTATTAAATGGAGAAGACAAGCTTGTCCTGTTGTATTTGCCCAATGTCTGGATACATGACTGGTTTGGCAGACACTCACATTTTAAGGTGACTTTACAAAGGCTGTATGATAAACCTTGGTTAGAGACGGTCTGCTTCTCTACTACTACTACTACCCCCAATCTAACATAAAGGTCATGCAAATGATAGTGCAGTTCAATTACCTTTTGTTGTTACCTTTCAGCTATGTTGTAGATTGAAGAGTGTTGGGCCATCTGTTTGACCGGTCACCTGTACCGGTCTCTGACCTGTGCCCTCTCCTCTCCATAGAGCTGCCAGAGAACTGGACAGACACGCGGGAGACCCTGCTGGAGGGCATGGTGTTCCAGCTCAAGTACCTGGGCGTCACGCTGGTGGAGCAGCCCAAAGGAGAAGAGCTCTCCGCAGCCGCCGTCAAGAGGATCGTGGCCACGGTCAGCACCACACACACTTGACCTTCTACACACTTGACCTTCCCAGGCATTCTACACCCTATCCCCCCCCCAAAACACAAACCTCCCCTTCTAAAGGGTCTTTTGACAACTTTCCCTAATACAGTGGATTGATCTATTCCGATACCCGTACCACCACAGTATAAAACAGTCCCATTTACTTTCCCATTCAAGTTGTCGCCATCATGAAAGCCAACCTTCTCCAACAGCCATTTAACCCAGATGCAATTAGTTGTGATGCATCTGAGTGTTGCTCTGGCCAGGTGTATTGTACAGTAACAGGAAGGTGTACTGTTATTAAATCTGGCAGCTCCACAGTAATTAAATTGAGGGGAGTATATAGGGCCCGGGGCACACAGGACAGAGTCTCAGAGGTGATTGACACTTTATTTCTTTCCAATTTTGTGCACATTCCTGTTAGTGACGATTTCTCCTTTGCCAAGATAATCTATCCACCTGACAGGTGGGGAATATCAAGAAGCTGATTTAAACGTCATGATCATTACACAGGTGCACCTTGTGCTGGGGACAATAAAAGGCCACTCTAAAATGTGCATTTGTGTCACTCAACACAATGCCACGTTTTGAGGGAGAGGCAATTGGCATACTGACTGCAGGAATGTCCACGAGCTGAATTTAATGTTTACCAATGTCTACCATAAGCCAAACTCCAACGTAATTGTTGAGAATTTTACAGTATGTGCAATTGGATTCACAACTGCAGACCACGTGTGTGGCAGAGGGGTTTGCTGACATCAACGTTGTGAACAGAGTGCCCCATGGTTGTGGTGGGGTTATGGTATGGGCAGGCATAAGCTATGGACAACAAACACATGCATTTAATTTTTTGGCAATTTGAATGCACAGAGATACCGTGATGAGATCCTGAGGCCCATTGTCGTGCCATTTATCCGCCGCCATCACCTCATGTTTCAGCATGATAATGCACGGCCCCATGTCACAAGGATCTGTACACAATTCCTGGAAGCTGAAAATGTCCCGCATACTCAGACATGTCACTCATTGAGCATATTTGGAATGCTCTGAATCAACGTGTACGACAGTGTGTTCCAGCTCCCTCCATTTGAAGAGGAGTGGGACAACGTTCCAGAGGCCACAATCAATATACACTGCTCAAAAAAATAAGGGAACACAAACAACAATGTAACTCCAAGTCAATCACACTTCTGTGAAATCAAACTGTCCACTTAGGAAGCAACACTGATTGACAATACATTTCACATGCTGTTGTGCAAATGGAATAGACAACAGGTGGAAATTATGGGCATTTAGCAAGACATCCCCAATAAAGGAGTGGTTCTGCAGGTGGTGACCACAGACCACTTCTCAGTTCCTATGCTTCCTGGCTGATGTTTGTCACTTTTGAATGCTGGCAGTGCTTTCACTCTAGTGGTAGCATGAGACGGAGTCTACAACCCACACAACTGGCTCAGGTAGTGCAGCTCATCCAGGCACATCAGTGCGAGCTATGGCAAGAAGGTTTGCTGTGTCTGTCAGCGTAGTGTCCAGAGCATGGAGGCGCTACCAGGAGACAGGCCAGTACATCAGGAGACGTGGAGGAGGCCAACAACCCAGCAGCAGGACCGCTATCTC
Organism: Oncorhynchus nerka; assembly: GCF_034236695.1. Classification (NCBI taxonomy): domain Eukaryota; kingdom Metazoa; phylum Chordata; class Actinopteri; order Salmoniformes; family Salmonidae; genus Oncorhynchus; species Oncorhynchus nerka. The sequence continues at coordinate 57,412,248 of NC_088407.1, forward strand.
CGCCTTTGTGCAAGGAGGAGCAGGAGGAGCACTGCCAGAGCCCTGCAAAATGACCCCCAGCAGGCCACAAATGTGCATGTGTCTGCTCAAACGGTCAGAAACAGACTCCATGAGGGTGGTATGAGGGCCCGACGTCCACAGGTGGGGGTGTACTGACAGCCCAACACTGTGCAGGACGTTTGGCATTTGCCAGAGAACACCAAGATTGGTAAATTCGCCACTGGTGCCCTGTGCTCTTCACAGATGAAAGCAGGTTCACACTGAGCACATGTGACAGACGTGACAGTCTGGAGACGCCGTGGAGAACGTTCTGCTGCCTGCAACATCCTCCAGCATGACTGGTTTGGCGGTGGGTCAGTCATGGTGTGGGGTGGCATTTCTTTGGGGGGCCGCACAGCCCTCCATGTGCTCGCCAGAGGTAGCCTGACTGCCATTAGGTACCGAGATGAGATCCTCAGACCCCTTGTGAGACCATTTGCTAGTGCGGTTGGCCCTGGGTTCCTCCTAATGCAAGACAATGCTAGACCTCATGTGGCTGGAGTGTGTCAGCAGTTCCTGCAAGAGGAAGGCATTGATGCTATGGACTGGCCCGCCCGTTCCCCAGACCTGAATCCAATTCTGGGACATCATGTCTCGCTCCACCAACACCACGTTGCACTACAGGCTGTCCAGGAGTTGGCGGATGCTTTAGTCCAGGTCTGGGAGGAGATGCCTCAGGAGACCATCCGCCACCTCATCAAGAGCATTCCCAGGCGTTGTAGGGAGGTCATACAGGCACGTGGAGGCCACACACACTACTGAGCCTCATTTTGACTTGTTTTAAGGACATTACATCAAAGTTGGATCAGCCTGTAGTGTGGTTTTCCACTTTAATTTTGAGTGTGACTCCAAATCCAGACCTCCATGGGTTGATAAATTTGATTTCCATTGATAATGTGTGATTTTGTCGTCAGCACATTCAACTTTGTAAAGAAATAAATATTTAATAAGAATATTTCATTCATTCAGATCTAGGATGTGTTATTTTGGTGTTCCCTTTATTTTTTTGAGCAGTGTATTTTAGTTCACTATAGATGTGTACTTATAGCACATACTTGCACACTGGCAAAAGTCACAGGTTTGAGATTTCATGAGTATCATTAACCTTTTCGCCCTCTCACCCTCTTTCTTCTAGGCCAAAGCCAGCGGCAAGAAACTCCAGAAAGTGACATTAAAAGTGTCCCCTCGAGGAATCATCCTCTATGACTATGCCTCTAACCAGCTGATCGAGAACATATCCATTTACAGGTTAGTCTCACTCAGAGAAGGGGTGCCCCAAATTTTAAGTTCTTAATTTTCAACTTCCAATAAAACAAGTTGTTTTCCCCCCAGAATCCCCCTTCCACTCTCATCCATCACTTTGAGACTGAGTGTTGGGATTTGCGGTGATGATGGGTGGATAGAGCTTTCCATCAATGTCCTCTCCCTCAGGAGGCCTCAACAACAACAGCTGTGTGTCTGAGCTTTAACCTGGGGTGTGAGCACTCAGAAACAGGCACGCGCGATAGCACACACACCCTCAATTTCACCTTACAAAAACAGTGTGACTTGTTATTGCTTAGGCCAACCTTGAATCGCTTGCCACATTTGAGAAGTGGAGGCTTCTAAGCACTCCTTCTCGAAATGAAACGAAGGGGGCGGCAGGTAGCCTAGTGGTTAGAGCGTTGAACTACTAACCGAAAGGTTGCCAGATCGAATCCCCGAGCTGACAAGGTAAAAATCTGTTGTTCTGCCCCTGAACAAGGCAGTTAACCCACTGTTCCTAGGCCGTTATTGAAAATAAGATTTGTTCTTAACTGACTTGCCTGGGGTCTGCCCAGGTCTTACCTAGTGGCATAGACAGTACATACTACTGGTATATGTATGCCCCCAGGCTTTTAGTCTAAACACTCCCAAGGTGCCTTCCCCTTCCCCCCTGTGAACAAAAATAGAATTACTAATGTAAAGTGAGCAGTTTCAATACTCAAAAACAGTCCTTTTGACATACACATACCTCTGCAGGACCGGCTAAAAAATACTTTACAACAAATTATACAGACCAACTTCAAAACACAGGACATCCAAAGAAGCTCTCTCCTCCTAACAAAGGAACACTGGCTTTTCAAGCTGCAGGAGGAGTCGGTAATTGCAGACAGCTGTAACCCCTGACGAGAGGGCGGGGTCAGAGCTCCAATCTGCAATGGGGCCGACCAATCAGCTGCTTTGGACTTCAGGAAGCCATTTCCTGAAATACACAAACTGGGGAACCTAACAGCAACCGAGGAGGTGTTGGATCGCTCTCACAGCAACCGAGGAGGTGTTGGATCGCTCTCACAGCAACCGAGGAGGTGTTGGATCGCTCTCACAGCAACCGAGGAGGTGTTGGATCGCTCTCACAGCAACCGAGGAGGTGTTGGATCGCTCTCACAGCAACCGAGGAGGTGTTGGATCGCTCTCACAGCAACCGAGGAGGTGTTGGATCGCTCTCACAGCAACCGAGGAGGTGTTGGATCGCTCTCACAGCAACCGAGGAGGGGTTGGATCGCTCTCACAGAAACCGAGGAGGGGTTGGCACATTGAGGACAAAATTACAATCATGTCACTTAACTCTCCATCACACTGGAGCACAACAGTTTTCTCTGAGGCTGTTGATCTTCAACACTAACTATTTAGCTGTGACTCAATGTAAGGATGTTGGTTAAATTTAAAGCAAACATTGTCATTCACTGAGGTCCTCCTCTCCAGTCATCTGCTAGAGAAGATGGATGAGCAGTAAATGAAATGTATTTACCTAGACGCCCAATTTCACAATGCTCTCTCTCAACATCTGTTGTAAATCTCACAACGTCGCGCCGTGCAGCTGTTGGCTTTTATAGCAGAGAAATGTTTATTTTTTTTACATGTTGCATTTTTATATCACTGAGTCATTAGTTAACTAGACGTGTGATCTCTGCAGATTGATGTTCAGAGTTTGAGCAGTAGGGTGCTGGTGTAGAGGAACAGGGAGGGCAGATTGCGGTCATTCATTACCCAACCCACCTGTCAATGAGGTCTCGGGGTTATATGATGTCATGTCTCAGAACATTTGCAGAACAGAGCATGTTCCAACGTTAGAGTAGACCTGCACTTAAGAGGCAAGGTCCAATCCAATAATACTGAAACACCACAGGGCTGGGCGGACAGACACAGCAGGGATCACACAGTCGTCTTGGCTAAAACTAATGGAGCCGAGGTACACTGGGGACATACCACAGACGAATGTCCTTAAGTTAAAATTCAAAGCCTGGATCTTTTGATTGGGTCTCCGCCTGCACGCTAGGGTGTGTGTGTGAAAAGTGATGGGTTTATTTAATGTGGAAATGAAAGATTTAAGTGTCTAAATCTGATTGTGGTGGGTTTAAAGGCTTAGTGAAGATGAAGTTGCGTGATAGCCCTGCCCAATCCGCAGGGACACTTTTTATTAAAACTAGTTTGTCTCTGTGACTCCCCCTCAGGATATCCTACTGCACAGCAGACAAGATGCACGACAAAGTGTTTGCCTACATCGCCCAGAGCCAACAGAATGAAACCCTGGAGTGTCACGCCTACCTCTGCACCAAGAGGAAAGTGGTGAGTCTGTGTGTCTCTGTGGCCCCTCTTCCAAATAGTATCTCTCCCAGGGGGTGGCTTTGTGAATGAGTGTGCCACTCCCTCTCTTTCCTTCCCCTTGCTAATTTAGCTCTGGTCCAACGGCCACACTTCCTCCCAGCTACATAAACAACCAGTAAGGAAGAGGAAGTTGAACTGAGTAGTAGGGACCAACACTGTCACGTGGGTTAATGTTCCCTTATTAGGTGTTAGTTGAGGAGTTTCCTCTGGAGGCCGGCGACCCCTCCCTCCGTTAGTCTCTAGTTCTGCTCTTATCCGTCTTCAATGGGTTTTCCTCTCCAATCTTAAAACACTTAGCCAACATCTTGTATGTCATATTTACTGTGCTTATTTTCCTCTACCTCTCGCTCTCTCTCTCCCCCCCTCAGGCCCAGGCAGTGACGTTAACAGTGGCCCAAGCCTTCAGAGTGGCGTTTGAGTTCTGGCAGGCTGCCAAAGAAGGTACGCGTCACCCCGGATGACTGGAGAAGTGTGACGAATGTCTCATTCTTTGAGTGTAACCGTTCTTATCCTCCTCTTCTCTCTCTCTCACCTCCCCCTTACTCTTTCATTATTTCACTCGGTTGCCTCTCGGCCTATGTTCTCTTTAGTACACATTTAAAGGGAAACTTTGAGATTTTGGTCGAGATGATTGGATTGGAGTTAGCTCAGTGCAATTGCTAAAAGTCTCTCGGTACAATGGCCATGGTCTTTTTTTTTTCTTTTACCCCTTTTTCTCCCCAATTTCATGGTATCCAATTGTTTAGTAGCTACTATCTTGTCTCATCGCTACAACTCCTGTACGGGCTCGGGAGAGACGAAGGTTGAAAGTCATGCGTCCTCTGATACACAACCCAACCAAGCCGCACTGCTTCTTAACACAGCGCCATCCAACCCGGAAGCCAGCCGCACCAATGTGTCGGAGGAAACACCGTGCATCTGCCCAATCCGCAGGGACACTTGGTTAGCGCGCACTGCGCCCGGCCCGCCACAGGAGTCGCTGGTGCGCGATGAGACAAGGATTTCCCTACCGGCCAAACCCTCCCTAACCCGGACGACGCTAGGCCAATTGTGCGTCGCCCCACGGACCTCCCGGTCACGGCCGGATACGACAGAGCCTGGGCGCGAACCCAGAGTCTCTGGTGGTGCAGCTGGCGCTGCAGTACAGCGCCCTTAACCACTGCGCCACCCGGGAGGCCCCCGATTGGTCATTTCAACATTGTCTCAATGGCGCTGCCTGTGTGCTCAGATGCCACAATGGCCAAATTACCATCCACCCAGCTTCAAAGTAGTTAGGTCTGTTTCCCTGATTTTGAGAGGAGCTGGCTACTGTACCTGGAGACTTCAAGCAATTACACTAGGCTAACTTCAATCACCTCCAAACCGCATGCAGAGACATACAAATGGTATCCATGAGTTTGTCTGACTCTGGGTAAGTACAAAAACGACCTAAATCTCAATCTCGCAGTATCCCTTTAAATCTCTCCTGTTCCCATGCACTGCATGTAGATGTTCTGTACAGCAGCTGAATGAGGGAGGATGGAGTGTGTTTGCTCAATCCCACCATAGTTCCCCTACAATGTAGCAACATAAATTCCCCTGTCCTCCCTGGCCTTGGCCCTGACCCCTCAGAGGCATGTGAAATGGTGGATCTCTGCTAGGCCGCTCCCACCTTTCAGTTAGCTCCCCAACAGGAATGTCCACATTGATTAAAACAGTCCCTCTGTGGGAACAACCAGGCCAGAAAGGGAAACTTTGTTTTGTTCAGTAAACCCACTTAATTTAGGGCAGATTACTCTGGTTAAAGGCTGATATTGACAGGATCTCAGTGAGATGTAGCCTGAGGACTAGGTGAGAAGGCTTGTCAATCTGCCGTGTTTCCTGTGTTATTACTGTGAAAACATGAGGGCAGAAAAGGGGGAGATGGAAGTCACCAAATAGATGAAGTCTACTCCTTAAAACTGACTGGAAATATTTAGATTTTAGTCAATTTTAATTATTTACTAAGTACACTTTTTTCTGTTGCGCACACACACACACACACACAGATTACTGTAAAGACAGACATCCAGCCCCTAGGGTACTCGCTCCTGCTAAACGGATGAACACAAAGTGCTGTGTAAGGAAGGTTGTCACACACCCATGTATGGTTCTCAGGTCAGCAGAACATGCCTGTCATTTACTGCATGTATGACTTGTATGTAAATGAGAACTCCTGGGTGTATACTATACATGTGGGTGTCAGTATAATTCTTCCTCTTCAATCTTCCATATAACACACCCTCTCTAACTGTTGTCTTCTGAACATAGCACCTTAGAATCAGTTCTCGTTTGATACAAAATAATGTCTCATTATCAGGATTCAGTTGCAACAAGCAGTTATTTTTTGTTGCTAGATGTTTTGTTGTTGTGACTATCTGGTCTGGCACCTAGATCCTTGTAAAGTTTCTGGTTTCTTTTTCGTCAAAACCCTCCACCCATTCCCCTCTTTCTGAGAGAAGGAGGAGGGAGAGAAGGAGGAGGGAGAGAGAAGGAGGAGGGAGAGAGTCTGTGACAATGGTAGTTCAGTCCTGTCACTTCCCACCCTTTCATTTACACTCCCGTTTTTGTGGTTTTGGACAGGTTGTTTACAGCAGAGCCTTTTGGTCGTGTTTTAATTCAGATGCATTTCCATTTGATTGTATTATTTTCCAGAGATCAAGGCTGTGGACTATTTTATATTTTCTGTGTTCTGCTCCACATTTCAGAAATGAATATTAAAGCTGAAAAGGAGGAGTGCAGGCTTTCCCCCGCTCTCTCGCTCGCTGCCCTCGTGCCTCGTCAGAGTTCACATACTCAGAGCCATAAGGACTGCTAACCCCTCTGATTTCCTGGGCTGCCTTATCGTCTTGTTCTACACAATGTGGCTGATGAGGGAGTGGAGTAGAAAGTGATGCTTTGGGGAGCTATCAAAGGGAGTAGTCATGTTCTCTTGTGGCAGAAGGAGAGCAAACTAACAATCATAGTCTGCTCTGTGAGTTACATGTCCCCTGAGGATTGTGGGTAGGAACATCAGGGTGGTTGTCTCTTTGCTGTACACCACTGCATCCATCCCTCTGCCCCAACCGACCACACACAACCCCACCATATTTTTCCAAACTGCATCTGTGACCCACATCCTTATAAGATCTCATCTCTATGCACGAGAAGCAATCATTTGAAGTGTATTTGAAGTAGACACAACTAGCTAGTATAGCTTTGATATTGACTGTGTGAACTCTCAATATTTTTGGGCGTTGTTTCAATGCCTGATGGCATTCTCTCACACCCTGTCTGGGGGTTATCCCCGTGCAGTGTTGCCACCGGAGGGGAAGGAGGGCACAGCCACCCAGGGAATAGTTTGGAACCCAGCCACCACTCAGCCACCTTGGCTCTCCTGGGGAATGGGACGCACGGGGGGTGCATGTTTTTTGATGCTTCTGCTGGACAATGTCGAAGGAGTCCTAAAAGGGACTTCATGTAACCATTGTCCTTGGGGGACAAGCTGACATGTGCTTTTAATCGCCACAGAAATTAATGGAGGCATGAGTTACAGTAGGTCAGCAGCCAGGCCTTTTCACGAATGATCAAACCTGCAGGCAGACTGCGTATGGTCAGACCAGCAGGCAGACTGCGTATGGTCAGACCAGCAGGCAGACTGCGTATGGTCAGACCAGCAGGCAGACTGCGTATGGTCAGACCAGCAGGCAGACTGCGTATGGTCAGACCTACAGGCAGACTGCGTATGGTCAGACCTGCAGGCAGACTGCGTATGGTCAGACCTGCAGGCAGACTGCGTATGGTCAGACCTGCAGGCAGACTGCGTATGGTCAGACCTGCAGGCAGACTGCGTATGGTCAGACCTGCAGGCAGACTGCGTATGGTCAGACCTGCAGGCAGACTGCGTATGGTCAGACCTGCAGGCAGACTGCGTATGGTCAGACCTGCAGGCAGACTGCGTATGGTCAGACCTGCAGGCAGACTGCGTATGGTCAGACCTGCAGGCAGACTGCGTATGGTCAGACCTGCAGGCAGACTGCGTATGGTCAGACCTGCAGGCAGACTGCGTATGGTCAGACCTGCAGGCAGACTGCGTATGGTCAGACCTGCAGGCAGACTGCGTATGGTCAGACCTGCAGGCAGACTGCGTATGGTCAGACCTGCAGGCAGACTGCGTATGGTCAGACCTGCAGGCAGACTGCGTATGGTCAGACCTGCAGGCAGACTGCGTATGGTCAGACCTGCAGGCAGACTGCGTATGGTCAGACCTGCAGGCAGACTGCGTATGGTCAGACCTGCAGGCAGACTGCGTATGGTCAGACCTGCAGGCAGACCGCGTATGGTCAGACCTGCAGGCAGACCGCGTATGGTCAGACCTGCAGACGTATGTGTGTATGCTTGAGCAAGAACCTCCCCTTTCACCATGGGGGCAAGAAAACATGCATGCAATGCATAAACTTAGTGGATACTGAGGTGTGTGTGTGTGTGTAGAGACCCACCTAATGTGAACATGTAGACCAGTGTTTCCCAACTCCAGTCCTCCAGTACCCCCAACAGCAGCACACACTTTTTTTTGTAGCCCCAGACAAACTCACCCGATTCGACTCATTGAAGGATTGATGATTAGTTGAATAAGGTGTTTGTCCGGGACTACAACAAAAATGTGTTGTGTTGGGGGTACTGGAGGACTGGAGTTTGTGTGTTGGGAGGACTGGAGTTGGGGTGTTGGGAGGACTGGAGTTGGGGTGTTAGGAGGACTGGAGTTGGGGTGTTGGGAGGACTGGAGTTGGGGTGTTGGGAGGACTGGAGTTGGGGTGTTGGGGACTGGAGTTGGGGTGTTAGGAGGACTGGAGTTGGGGTGTTGGGAGACTGGAGTTGGGGTGTTGGGAGGACTGGAGTTGGGGTGTTGGGAGGACTGGAGTTGGGGTGTTGGGAGGACTGGAGTTGGGGTGTTGGGAGGACTGGAGTTGGGGTGTTGGGAGGACTGGAGTTGGGGTGTTGGGAGGACTGGAGTTGGGGGTAGTGGAGGACTGGAGTTGGGGGTAGTGGAGGACTGGAGTTGGGGGTAGTGGAGGACTGGAGTTGGGTGTTGGGGGTACTGGAGGACTGGTGTTGGGGGGGACTGGAGGACTGGAGTTGGGGGTACTGGAGGACTGGTGTTGGGGCTACTGGAGTTGGGGTGTTGGGGGTACTGGAGTTGGGGTGTTGGGAGGACTGGTGTTGGGGGTACTGGAGGACTGGAGTTGGGGGTACTGGAGGACTGGAGTTGGGGGTACTGGAGGACTGGAGTTGGGGGTACTGGAGGACTGGAGTTGGGGGTACTGGAGGACTGGTGTTGGTACTGGAGGACTGGAGTTGGGGGTACTGGAGGACTGGGGTGTTGGGGGTACTGGAGGACTGGAGTTGAGGAACACTGCTGTAGACCAACTGAAATTCAGAGAAACAATTATTCTCCAGGAAAGCTCTGTCTCTTTGGGTCAGTGCCTCACGCTGCAACCTGAGCCCTGCTCCCGTTCAGGTAAGAATGTTAGGAGAGGAGACAGGCTTTATCCACGTGACCCAGATGCTCCTTATTAAAGCAGTGGAGGAACTGCCTGCCTGATGGACTGGTTCCTGAAGCTACAGACCTGACCACTGTTTGGTTCTACTCTATTTAAATCTCCTGGCCCAAGGCCACTGACTGGCATGGTTAAGTGTAGGCGCTACAGAAGCTTTTGGTCCTTGTGGCGTCTTCAACCCCTCATGTCTAAATGTTTAGGTGCATTCGTAAATTCAGTCTGGCTATTTACTCCGATTTCAGAGCACTCTCGTCTGAGTGTGCCAGAGTACAGAATAACTGATGAACTTACGAACCGGTGTTAGTTGAATATTACCGGCGTTAGTGAACGTTGGCAAAAAAAGCGTAATTCAATAGTTTCCAGCAGCACAGTTAGTCACCAACGCTCTGGATAACATGAAAACAGCCTAACCAGCTCTGCTAGGGGGAGTCAAATAGTCAGAGGTTCTCTCATTTGTGTGTCTGGAAGTAGCTAGCAACTTTAGCCAGTTGGCTTGAGCGCTTGTGAGGTCAGAACACTTGGATCAACACTATCGGCCTGAGTGTCCAGTGTGCGCTCTGAATTTACGAACGGACAATCTGACAATGCTCTGCATTTACGAATGCCCAGAGCGCACGCCAGAGTGAATTTACGAACACACCCATAGTGTTGTTTGGTCAAGTGCCCGATATCTGCTGAGAATGATGAACAGTGGTTTACAGACATTACAAACATGATCAGCTAGACATTAATATTCTAGATGATTGAACTTCTCTTTTCCCTCAGTCTTTCTATCTCTCTCCTCCACAGACAAGGAGAAGCGTGTGAAGTCTGGGTCGGATGGGGAAGGAGCCAGTAGTAGCCAGTCGGAGAGCTCGGCCAGCCTGGGCAGTCTGAAGGGAGGAGGTGAGTCACCAACCATAACGTCTCTCTGCCTCAAGGATGGAAACATATTCAAAAGGCAAGATATTCATATAGCCCAGGGGCAGGTGAGTCCTTTGTCTCGGAGTCCATTTTAGCCTAAATCCACCATCACGCACTCATGCTGGTTACTGTCTTTGTTCTTCTGTAGATACTGGCTTGATCAATACTTCCTTGAGGTCTGTTTTTCTCAGAATCTTGTCTCTCTGATTGTATTTTTTTAAAGATATTTGGCACAGAGGAATGTTAAGGAGGTAGGTGACCTCTGGCATGTAAGCTTGAGTCCAACAACAGGAAACAGTTTGTTTGAAAAGCTTGAGGGATCTACATTCTTTGTGGCTGTTCGGTTCCTCGTCCATGGAATTCTATAAGCCAAGAGATTCTAGTCCCTGTGACCGTTTCCTCAAATCCTGCTGGTGAGGCATATTTAGATTCAGACCCTGAAGTACTGTGTTGCCCTCTCTTCTGAGGGACCGGAGTTCATATCCGTTTGGACCTAGTATCTAGGTGTATGGCAATAATAAACTATAAACTATGTAACCAGGCAGTATGTGAAAATGAGTGTGTGGACTGGGGGGGGGGGCAACCATAAATAGTGCAGAGCCTCCACCTAGTGGGAATATACCCCTACAGTGTGTGAGTGTGTACAGTACCGGTCAAAAGTTTGGACACACCTACTCATTCAAGGGATGTTCTTCATTATTTATTTATTTACAATTTTCTACATTGTAGAATAATAGTGAAGACATCAGAACTATAAAGTAACACATATGGAATCATGTAGTAACCAAAAAAGTGTATACACTGCTCAAAAAAATAAAGGGAACACTAAAATAACACATCCTAGATCTGAATGAATGAAATATTCTTATTAAATACTTTTTTCTTTACATAGTTGAATGTGCTGACAACAAAATCACACAAAAATTATCAATGGAAATCAAATTTATCAACCCATGGCTTTCTGGATTTGGAGTCACACTCAAAATTTAAAGTGGAAAACCACACTACAGGCTGATCCAACTTTGATGTAATGTCCTTAAAACAAGTCAAAATGAGGCTCAGTAGTGCGTATGGACCTCCCTACAACGCCTGGGCATGCTCCTGATGAGGTGGCGGATGGTCTCCTGAGGGATCTCCTCCCGGACCTGGACTAAAGCATCCGCTAACTCCTGGACAGTCTGTGGTGCAACGTGGCGTTGGTGGATGGAGCGAGACATGATGTCCCAGATGTGCTCAATTGGATTCAGGTCTGGGGAACGGGCGGGCCAGTCCATAGCATCAATGCCTACCTCTTGCAGGAACTGCTGACACACTCCAGCCACATGAGGTCTAGCATTGTCTTGCATTAGGAGGAACCCAGGGCCAACCGATCTCACAAGGGGTCTGAGGATCTCATCTCGGTACCTAATGGCAGTCAGGCTACCTCTGGCGAGCACATGGAGGGCTGTGCGGCCCCCCAAAGAAATGCCACCCCACACCATGACTGACCCACCGCCAAACCGGTCATGCTGGAGGATGTTGCAGGCAGCAGAACGTTCTCCACGGCATCTCCAGACTGTCACATCTGTCACATGTGCTCAGTGTGAACCTGCTTTCATCTGTGAAGAGCACAGGGCGCCAGTGGCGAATTTGCCAATCTTAGTGTTCTCTGGCAAATGCCAAACGTCCTGCACGGTGTTGGGCTGTAAGCACAACCCCCACCTGTGGACGTCGGGCCCTCATACCACCCTCATGGAGTCTGTTTCTGACCGTTTGAGCAGACACATGCACATTTGTGGCCTACTGGAGGTCATTTTGCAGGGCTCTGGCAGTGCTCCTCCTGCTCCTCCTTGCACAAAGGCGGAGGTAGCGGTCCTGCTGCTGGGTTGTTGCCCTCCTACGGCCTCCTCCACGTCTCCTGATGTACTGGCCTGTCTCCTGGTAGCGCCTCCATGCTCTGGACACTACGCTGACAGACACAGCAAACCTTCTTGTCACAGCTTGCATTGATGTGCCGTCCTGGATGAGCTGCACTACCTGAGCCAGTTGTGTGGGTTGTAGACTCCGTCTCATGCTACCACTAGACTGAACGCACCGCCAGTATTCAAAAGTGACAAAAACATTAGCCAGGAAGCATAGGAACTGAGAAGTGGTCTGTGGTCGCCACCTGCAGAACCACTCCTTTATTGGGGGTGTCTTGCTAATTGCCTATAATTTCCACCTGTTGTCTATTCCATTTGCACAGCATGTGAAATTTATTGTCAATCAGTGTTGCTTCCTAAATGGACAGTTTGATTTCACAGAAGTGTGATTGACTTGGAGTTACATTGTGTTGTTTTAAGTGTTCCCTTTATTTTTTTGAGCAGTGTGTATGTATGCATGTATGTATACACACACACACACACAATAATTAGTAAAGATCTGGTACCAGGGTTTAGTGCCTCAGAGTGCTCAAAGATACTTTAAAAGGTGGATCCCTTCCCTTCAACACAATAAAAGAAACAAGAACAATGCTCAATCCCAAATAAACTTAAGGTCCTGTGTCCAAGAATCCGTTCCAAGCTTTACTGGCGCCTGACATGAGGTGCAGCGTGCGAATGGAAACGGTCAACGGACCTGTGGCTGTCCCAATAAAACACAGCTCGACAGTTTATTTTGTGAAAACAAACTAAATGGTGCTCTTTCATTTAAACGGGACCACTCAAACTATTAACTCCTCTCACTTTTACCACAACCAATGGCAACTCACGACCGTGGCAATGCGCTCTGTCTGTCGACAGGATTTGTACGTACGTACTTCCAAACCCTCACTGTGATTTAAGTAAATGTTTGTCATATTTAGTACTTTTATTTTCACTGGTGAGCGAGTTACACAACTTTACACTGCTTGAAACAACTAATTAGCAAATGTCGAAAGCTTGTAGTCTTCCCTCACTCGCATTGCACAGTTCCCTAGCAACCGCTCAGTCTCCCAAATATGTCCCACATGCAACAATACCAGTACATACTTAAGGAATAAGGCATGAGGGAGTGTGGTATATGGCCAATATACCATGGCCAAGGGCTGTTCTTATGTATGACGCAATGCAGAGTGCCTGGATACAGACCTTAGCCGTGGTATATTGGCCACCTACCACAAACCCCCGCGGTGCCTTATTGCTAGTATAAACTGGTGACCAATGTAATTAGAGCAGTAAAAACAAATGTTTTGTCATACCCGCGGTATGCAGTCTGATATACCACAGCTGTCAGCCAATCAGCATTCAGGGCTCAACCCACCCAGTTTATAATAAGTTATACAGTCTGTGCTAAAAAAACAACTAAGTAACCAGGGGGTTTACAGCTGCATTCCAGATCCCTATACCATACAGTACCTCTGGCACTGAGTTCTCCCTCTTCTCCCCTCCTCTGGGATCATGGGGATCAGTCACTGTGTGACACATACAGAGCAGCCTTAAAACATAGTCTTAGCCACGCGCCCCCGTCTTCTGGCCAGTTGGACCCCAGCGAGCCAGAGTGGGATCGTTCAGCTGACACTGTTAACATGGGCCGGGACTGGATCAGCTCGAGATCACAAAAGGATCAGTGCCATTTGGGTTCAGAGATTTATAGATACTCTCTAGAGAGAGGATAAAACCCTTGACCTGGAAATTATATTTTTGTAACAGAGGGGCTTTAGTGTAAGGGGATTGCAGCCCTGTCACTTTATTTTTGGCAGTACTTGAGCTATGACTCACAGAGGGATGTGTGGGTTAGACCCATAATGAAGTGGTATTGACAGAGATGCAACGTGCTCACAGTAAGTATACACCACCTGGGAGCCTCAGGAAGGTGTGTTGCTGGAGCCCCTCTGATAGTTTCCTGCTCATCACACAAACTAGTGTTTGTGTGCTGACGTGTGCATCTCTATGCACACGCTCCCGTGTCCTCTCCACTTGGAGATGTAGTTTCTTAGAGGCCTGTAACATGATACTCCTGTTTGCCGCTCACTCCCTGGGGCAAGCCTGCCAGACGATGCCCAGACCCCAGCTCCAAAGCATGCAAACATTTAAAAATGATATGTTGCTTATGCTTTTATCTATCAAATGTATTGCACAACTAGCTGCCTGATGACACGTGATTCATACAAGGGCGTTTGTCTACATTCCCTCTTCTCGGTTACCTTTGACCTTTTTCAAAAGGAGGACAGAGAGGATGGAGGAGAGAGAACCCAACAGTTGAGCAAATCTAATTAAGAAAATGCCAAGTTCTTCTAAGGAGAAAGAAGGATAGGTGCTTTAACCTGTTGAGTGTAGGGGGCAGTGTTTGGATGAAACACGTACCCAAATGAAACGGCCTATTTCTCAGGCCCAGAATCTAGAATATGCATATAATTGTCAGATTAGGATAGAAAATACTAAAGTTTCCAAAACTGTCAAAATATTGTCTGTGAGTATAACAGAACTGATATTGCAGGCGAAAACCTGAGGAAAATCCAACCCGGATGTGCTGTTTTTCCTGAAAGCTCTCTGTTCCATAGCCTGCCTTCGCTCCATTTAAAGGGATATCAACCAGATTCCTTTTTCTATGGCTTCCCCATAGTGTGAACAGTCTTTAGACATAGTTTCAGGCTTTTATTTTGAAAAATGAGCGAGAAAGATCACATCGCGTCATTGTATGGCTGGGTGCCAGCAGCGTTTTGCATGCGCAACAGCTTGGAGCAGACATTTTCTCTCTTTCCTATTGAAGAAGCTACAGTTCCGGTTGAAATATTATCGTTTATATATTGTAAAAACAACCTGAGGATTGATTATAAAAAACGTTTGACATGTTTCTACGAACTTTACGGATGCTATTTGGAATTTTCGTCTGTCTGGTCGTGATCGTTCGAGCCTGTGGATTTCTGAAAACGCGCCAATCAAATGGAGGTATTATGGATATAAAAATCATCTTTATGGAACAAAAGGAACATTTATTGTGTAACTGGGAGTCCCGTGAGTGCAAACATCCGAAGATCATCAAAGGTAAGCGATTCATTTTATTGCTTTTCTGACTTTCGTGACCGATCTACTTGTCTGCTAGCTGTTTAATGTTTTGTCTACTGAGAGAGATGTCCTTACATAAACGCTTGGTATGCTTTCGCCGAAAAGCTTTTTTGAAATCTGACACGCCAGGTGGATTAACAACAAACTAAGCTGTGTTTTGCTATATTGCACTTGTGATTTCATGAAAATTAAAACATTTTAGTCATTTAATTTGAATTTTGCACTCTGCAATTCAGCGGATGTTGACAAATGATCCCACTAACGGGATGGGTGCATCAAGAAGTTAATGGAGCCAAGTACAACTTTGAGACGGGTTTAGAGAACTGAGATTTGACCTCTTCTCAAGGGACCGGCGACAGTCTGACCAGACAATCGATGCTCAGACAATTAGGAGGGGTAATAAGGAAGGCTTGGTCCTAATGATTCCGGTTACATTTACATTTACATTACATTTAAGTCATTTAGCAGACGCTCTTATCCAGAGCGACTTACAAATTGGTGCGTTCACCTTATGACATCCAGTGGAACAGCCACTTTACAATAGTGCATCTAAATCTTTTAAGGGGGGGGTGAGAAGGATTACTTTATCCTATCCTAGGTATTCCTGAAAGAGGTGGGGTTTCAGGTGTCTCCGGAAGGTGGTGATTGACTCCGCTGTCCTGGCGTCGTGAGGGAGTTTGTTCCACCATTGGGGGGCCAGAGCAGCGAACAGTTTTGACTGGGCTGAGCGGGAACTGTACTTCCTCAGGGGTAGGGAGGCGAGCAGGCCAGAGGTGGATGAACGCAGTGCCCTTGTTTGGGTGTAGGGCCTGATCAGAGCCTGGAGGTACTGAGGTGCCGTTCCCCTCACAGCTCCGTAGGCAAGCACCATGGTCTTGTAGCGGATGCGAGCTTCAACTGGAAGCCAGTGGAGGGAGCGGAGGAGCGGGGTGACGTGAGAGAACTTGGGAAGGTTGAACACCAGACGGGCTGCGGCGTTCTGGATGAGTTGTAGGGGTTTAATGGCACAGGCAGGGAGCCCGGCCAACAGCGAGTTGCAGTAATCCAGACGGGTTGCAGTAATCCAGTCAGTTCTACTGACTGTTGACATCTAGTGGAAGGCGTAGGAAGTGCGAACAGATCCCTATCTTATTTGGATGTGAATAGGCGATGATTTGAAAATCAACCAGCCCCAGAATTTCCACTTCCTGTTTGGAAGTTTGCCTGCCCTATGAGTTCTGTTATGCTCACAGACATAATTCAAACAGTTTTAGAAACTTCAGAGTGTTTTCTATCCAATAGTAATTAACATCTGGGACAGAGTAGGAGGCAGTTCACTATGGGCACCCAATTCATCCAAGGTGAAAATGCTGCCCCCTAATCCCTAAAAGGTTCAACTGAGGTCTTTAGTTCAGGTTTTGTTGTTAGACAGTGTTCAACAGGGTTCAACAGCGTTCAACAACAACAGTTCTACAATGCGATATATATATTTTTAAAGCAGGGTTAGACAGGATTACCTACACATACTAACCAGCTCAAATAGACAGAAGTGCGCTACATGGCAGACGAATACGAATTCATCTCTCGGCATGTCCAGCCCTCTCATTATCTCAGCCAACCATGGCTAGCGGGAAGGTTGCTAGCTTTTCTGTGGCTAAACCAACTAGGCTCATAATTTAACTTTTTTTTTGGTATTTACAAATGGCATACACGTTTGTTATTAAGGCATATGAAAGTTTGCATGTTCCAGAAGGTATTTCTGCCAAAAAAATGCATTTAGATTTTTTTTTTAAAGCTTACATTCTAGCTTCCTGAAATGAGTCAAATATATGATGATGATAAGCGGTTAAGACATGAGTGAACTGAGACAGATGTAGCCTACATGCCACCTATTTGTTCAGCACTTTTGAAATGGACAGAGATATAATTCAGAACATAGGCCATTCTTACAGTATTCTCCTTGTACATCAAGTCCGAACAGTAGGCTAAATTAACATGGGCACATAAGCAGACAATGAAAGCTCTTTACAATGGGGGCAGGTAAGCAGGCAATGAAAGCTGTTATAATATTTGACGATGACATTCCTCTAAAACAGGCTATAGGCTACATGTGCACAACCAAGTCTGAACAGTAGTCTATATGCCTATTCATTCAGCACTTTCGAAATGGACAGCAACATCATTCAGAACATGGGCCGTTCTTACAGTATTCTCCCTGTACACCAAGTCCGAACAGTAGGCTAAGTTAACGGGGGCACATAAGCAAGACAATGAAAGCTCTTGCAATGGGGGCATGTAAGCAGACGATGAAAGCTGTTATAATATTCGACGATTCCTCTAAAACAGGCTATAGGCTACATGTGCACCACCAAGTCAGAACAATAGGCTAAGTTCTAAAGGGGAAAGGTACTACATTCTTAGGGTGAGACATATAGGTTGCTAACTGCTTACTACACAACATACACTTAGTATTACTTTTTTATCTACAGTATACATATCTTCATATTACATCACTTGTGCAGCAGCATACTAGACATATTTATTCATCTCTCCACACTACATCACTTATGCAGCCGCATACTAGACATATTTATGGACTCACCATTGTTGTGCTGTGCTCACTTGAACAGGAAATTGGTTCAGCGGTCCTTCTTGTGGGCAAACTTCTCATTTACTTTGTCACCAAAGTCTGGCATTCTCTGGATGAAGTCATGCTGGATTGACAGCAGGGCCAATGCATTTAACCTTTTCTGGTCCATGGAGTTGCGTGTGAAGGTTTCTATCCTTTTAAGGATGGAAAAGTTTTTCTCTGACTCTGCGGTTGTCATCGGAGTGGTTATGATGATTTTGAGAAGAAAGACCGTCCTAAACCTCCTGCAGATTATTATCATAGAGTGATTACAATCAAGAAAGTGCTGTCTTTCCAGTGGACAGCTCTGTTTCCAACCTCTCTTGGTTAGCCACAGGCCATAGCTTGGTAGCACACTGGAGTTCTGTGGTCGGAAAGGAATATATATACTGGGGGAAAGTGAGCTTTCCACCAACTTTGCTGTCACTTTCAGAAAACCTTTCTTGCACATTAGCAGCGATTGTGTTGCATGCCTCCTTCATCACGCGTGCATTGTTAAGTTTTCTCCGCCTTGGTTCAGTGGAATCAACATGTCCTTTGGCCAGTGCATTAGTTTGCTTACGAATTGAATGTTCACCTTGAAGTTGTTGATTGCTCCGGCGATTCCTGCTGCATCAAGTTAGTTTCTGTATTATGTTGTACAAAAAAATCCACCTCTGGCATGACCAAGGAAAATAACTCGAGCAGTTCCAGAAAAGTGGGATCTTTGAGTATCATGGACAGGCCATAAGCCTTGCTGATGGTGTTCTCATCCCACCAAGGCTGCGTGAGGATGTTCTCCATGCACTGGGCCAGTGCCTCACGGTCCTCCCACACAGTATTGCCAGTTCTGCTTTTGAAGTTCCATAGTGTACTGGTGGCTTGAGGACCCGTCTGTTTGTTGATTTTGCGAGAGCGGAGAGTCTGAGTGAGCACGTGAAAAAGGTGGAAAACACTTTTAGCACACTCACTCTCCCTGCACAAAGTTGCTGAAGTGTTAGATTCAGTTGGTGTGCATAATGGTGCACAATTTGCGGGTTTGGGTAAGTCTCCTTTAGTAGCGCTTGGACACCACGGTACATTACCACTCATTACCGTTGCCCCATTGTAGGTTTGTGCAACCAGCTTCTCCTTGGCATTCAGTGGCACTAGGACTTGTTTGGTAGTGTTGGAGAGGCCAATGCTAATTTTGTCCTTCACCTCTACAAACAATAAAAACCTCTCACACACACCTCTCACACACATGTAACGCAGCACTATTACCACCTGTGATTTACAGGAGACATCAGTGGTCTCGTTTGCTTATACAGGTGCAAAAGGAGTCTCAGACACCTCCTTAGCTATTGCTTCTCTGTACACTTCATACATACAATCTAAAAGTTTGTTTTGGATCGTGCTTGATATACCCTTGTAAATTGGTTGGTCGTAATAATGCCTTTTGTACCCTGTAATCTCCCTCATGCTTGGTCTCAAAAATACACCTTAAAACGCCTGGGTTCATGGCCCCGCAGTGAGGTCTCACAATTGCCACACAATTTAATGCATGCCATAATTATGACAAGCATGTACCTATTCTCCTCCTTTTGTTGGTTGTAAAGGTCAATGGCTCGTCTATATGTGGTACCTAGCTGAACCACAATGTTTGATTTCCCCAATAATCCCAGTTTAACAGCGTTGTTCATATGTGATACACAATTCTCATGTTTTGAGACCCTTTCAGACAGATGTTTTAATTCCTTAAACCCAGACTTGGACAACACCGTCTCCACTGAATAGCAGGCATTGGAAGCAAAATAGTGATTACTTTGAGATGCTCGCAGTTAGCCACTGCTTCCTTCCAAATCACAATTGTTTAATTTGCGATTTCCGACTTGTTGTGTTATGAGCACCGAGATGTTTTGTCTCTAATTTCTCTTCATATGACAAGGTTTGAAAAGGATTTGCCAGTAGATTGTCGACTTGATTCATGATGATGACTGCTAGCTTTTTCCACATTTTGATCAATTACAGCTGTCACGCCCTGGCCTTAGTTATCTTTGTTTTCTTTATTATTTTGGTTAATGTTATGTTTGCATATGATGATTATAAGTGTGCATGAGTATTGGTGCAAGTATGCTATGATAAATTACTTGGTAGACGTCTCACTTGTACAGCTTGTAATGTCATTTAGGCAATACTTTTTTTGTAAGTCTGTTTAAAAGTCAGGTTTGTATATGTCTCTGAGTTCCATTAAGTATGTTTGCTTTCCATTGTTTTACAGAAGTGGCCACAGGAAACCTTCTAGACTTGGCAGAGGGGGCGAACATGGCACTGGTCCACTCGGGGACAAAGGAGAGCGAGCTGGACCCCTTCATGGTGCGCAACCACTCCACAGAGAACAACAATACTGTATGGGTAAGAGAATGGGGGCTAGAATAGTACTACTGGAGCTGCACAGGCTTGATAAGAGGGGCAATGCTTTATGGATGACAACCCAAGGCTTGGCGAGCATATGTTTTGCTACAACTAGCTGTATGGGTTCGATAAAATGGATGGAACAGCAACAGTATACTGTACGGGTAAGATGGAAACAATACAGTATTGGCAATAGCGCCTAGCATACACGCTTTATTCAAAGGCAGGGTATTTATACTAGAGCAATGTTTCTCAACCCTGGTCCTCCAGTACCCCCAACAGTACACTGTTTAGTTTTATCCCTGGACAAACACACCTCATTGAGACCTTGAGGATTAGTTGACAAGTTGAATCAAGTGTGCTTGTCCAGAGTTGCAATAAAAATGTGTACAGTAAAGGGGGTACTGGAGGACCAGGGTTGGGAAACACTGTACTAGAGTATATGTATGGGTTGAGTTAAGCTCAGGACAATGGTGCATTGAAAAGGACAATACTTGCCAGATAGTCCCCATAACAGGGGAGGGTGTCAGGTTGTTACTCTGCAATTATATACTTATTTGGATAGAGGTGTGTGTTAACTTTAGCTGTTCATAACTAAACCATAAGAGCTGTTTGATGCCATTATCTATATTGGAGATCACTTCCTGCAGTGTACCTACTGTAAACCTTTTCTAAATGTTTTTAACAGTATTTAAATTACTTTGACATTGTCTTCTTTCACTGACCTTGTCTGTTTTTTTTCTGGTAGGAGCTTGAGGATGGTCTGGATGAAGCTTTCTCAAGGTGGGTGATGTTACTGTACCTCATCCAGTCCCCCTCTGCAGTACCCCACCACACACACACTCTGCTCTGGAAATAGCCGGTGGTTAGGGCTCGTCTCATAAATGCTGCCACTCCCTCCTCCTGGCTCGTTGCGCTTATATCTTAGAAACAGACTGTGTTTTCAGTTTACTGGCGTCAACACCACACTTAGTCGTCATCTGCTTTCTCAGCCCCTCTTTCTTTTGGCCCCCACATGCAGTGATTTAACAAGTACGTTTTCAAGTTGGGATAGATTGAATCTGGCAGACAAGAATGGTTGTGGTTGAGGGATAAATACAGAGCGTTGGTTTTCGGTCACACAACTAGCAGGTTCAAGGTTGACTGGACATGTCCTTCAGTGTATTCCTTGTGCTTTTGCACAGACTGGGATTACTCAAGGGCTCATTTTAAGCTAACCCAACTCATGCAGAGCTCAAAAGACGCCATTTTGTTTCAATCAACCCCGGTGGGGTTTTGAGGCCTACTGTGGAGTTTGGGGAGCTGAATCACAATTCCCAATATATGAATCTGTTTTCTAATGTCTACCACAAAGTAAGAGTCTAATTCCAGTCTTGTCAGTGCTTTAATTTCCCCCAGGACTCTTTTAATTTTCTCAGTTGAAACTGACAGTGGCCTCCTCTGTTTGTCTGTCTGGAGGTAGGGACAGTTTGCTTCATAGACTGGTAATCAAGCCATCTAACGCTGTTATCAGATAATTATTTGTCTGCGCACACAGTAATTACTCACTAAGCTGTTAATATCTGCTGCGGTGTCTGTTGCTGTGATTAACGAGGGGACTCTGGAGAAGTGATTGTCTTAATTGAGGGAAATTTAGGAGGTTCAAGCCTTTGAGGAGGCAGAGGATCTGGTGCAAGCCTTTGAGGAGGCAGAGGATCTGGTGCAAGCCTTTGAGGAGGCGTTGAGCCAATGGTGAAACGAAGTGTCATATGGACTGACCTTGATGATCTGCTGATGTCAGTACTTGTAGACTCATTCTTTTTTTTTAATTCTTTTTTTAGTTCCATGCCTGTTGCTGATATATGCGTATGGAGATTTTTTCATTACTTAGGCTGCCACTTCAAAGTCTCTTGTCACTGGACTCAAACAAGCTGGCTCTTTTAGTATGAATTTTCTAAAAAGACCCAGTGATGACAGAAAAATTTGATTCTGTCTGTGAGACCTTAGTCTTCCTCAAGACTGGGCTGTTTGTCCACACGTAGGGAGTTTATAATCGGGTATATTTTGTTGTTGCTAATGCTTGTTCTTTCCTTAGGGAATGGGGTGGAGTGAGGTCAAACTTTTCCTCTGTGTTTGAGGAAAGAGCTTTCAGTAAAAGCCAGTTAATTGGCAGTAGGGCTTCGGTTCCTCCAAATATGCTGTGGGTGGTAGAATGGGGTAGCAGAAGTCTGGAAGTCAAAGGACGCATGTAATGTAGACAGTGGTTTTCCTCCTTCAGGACTTCTTGTGAATCCAAGAACAGTTTTCGTGTCAATCCTCCATCCTTGTATGTTAGTGTTTTACTAGTTCTAAAACCTATACAGTGGTGACATTTCTTCCCTTTATTCTCTGCGTGAGTGATTTTAAGTTCAGCTGTATGGTCACGTAAACCTCACCCTGTACATCCCTTTAAACAATGGTATGTAGCAAAGTTGAGCCCAGGGCTTTTTCTCAATACTGAGCCATTGCTCTAAATCAAGGGATTACAGTGACACCTTCCGCCGTAAAAGGTTACTGGAAACTTTGGGCATGGGTGGACATCCTCTGCAGTTCCTCATTATGACTATAGGGGACATGATTTTCTAATCTTTTAGTACTGGTATGAGGTTCTAACAGCTGTCTGACATTTGACATTTCCTTTGCACCCCTCAGCCGCAGTCTGGATAGCTTTGAATCATACTCAGGTAATGATGTCATCCATTGGATGTGCCGTGCCCCCCCCATTACTTCCCCCAGTCACCACCACTACATTCACCACTCTCATCCAAACTGTGACCCCCTCTGTCACTCTCTTGTCCTCACCGCACCCAGCCCATCTGTCTGAGCGTGGATGTGTACATTACTGCCACAATGTAGTTGCATATCTCGATGTAGGAGTATTCTGTTACCACAGCTCGGAACCCTGTCCTATTGATTTTCCCTATTGACGATGCTGAGGTAACGAAGGGCTCAAACCGAGAAGTACCCATATGATTTAAGTTTGGACTAGAGGATCCTACTTAAAACCAGCAAAGTGCACAGAGGCTGGGAAGGCTGTGCTGTGTATCCAAGGCAGGGTTCTATGCTAACGTGTTGATATGTTATTTATTCTCATTTTGTCCATGCCTCGGATTTGTGGTGTTCTTCTTTAATCATCAGCCATTTCACCGTTGTTGCCACATCACTAAATGAGTGAGGACATGGTGAGCCAAGTGGTTACTGTGGTAGCAGTGAAGTGTTGAAAGTGTCTGGCGTGTGTTGAAACATTGTCTTGTGTCAGGTCTGAGAGCTGTAGTCGTGTGAAGAGATTGTCTTACTTAGATGACCATACCTCACTCTTTGATTATTTCACACAACATGCCTCTACTGTTCAGTTCTGGATACTGTAACATGAGACCAACACAGTATTTGTAGTTACACTTACTCAAATTTGACACATTTGTGTATAGTATATTTAATGTCATGTTCAACAATGTTTGCTTGTAGCCAATACACACATTTGACCATTTTAAATTGTACTACTGCACAATGCTTTTCAATGTTAATGCAACGACATCTCCATTCATTTCAATGTATTGAGTGTTCACATCTCATCTGTTATATGGTGTCTTTTGCCTGATGAATGTGATAAGTCTTTCCTTCTCCCCGTCTAGACTCGCTGAGTCTCGCAATAACCCCCAGGTCCTGGACATTGGGGTAAACCCTCAGGACTTCAACACCGAAGAGTGCCTGTCCCCAACTAACTGGGACAAAACGGACGCAGACAACACCGAGAAAGACGATATGTTTGGGTTCTAAGGGTGGAGCCACTGCGGACTCAAGGCATTGAGGAAGGCAGAGAAAGATAGAGGGATTTGAGTGAAAGCAGTAGAGGCAGTGACTGTGATGTCTGTGAAATAGTAGTGCCATGGAGTTTGTACCTGATTCTCCCTGAAAGTCCACTCAGTGGCGCCATCTTGAGGGATGTTACTGTTTGTACATCTAGCTGACCAACCAGGTGATACCTTCCTGAGCAGAGAGCCTCCAGAACTCATACCAAAGCAATGTAACCGTTTGTTTATTTTAATTAAATGTTAAACATGCAGCCATCTGGTGTTAAATTCAACTGTGCATTAATTTTTTATTTTTCTATTTGCCCACTGTATATGTGTCTACTGGTATGTTTGAACTGTGTGTACACAATTTAAGTATGTATCTACTGTATACATAAGCTGACAGAGCTATATTTTATCATTTTTTTGAGCGTTTGGTGAAGGCGCAGTTAAGCATTTAGAGGCAGAAAATGGATAAAACAGGTTAAACCTATGGTCAGTGTTTGATGTGGAGTCGGGGCTAATGCCATGGTTATGTTCCCTATGTTAATGTACCTGTGGATGGAGGGGAAACTTCACAGGTGATGGATTGAAAGCCACCAGCTGAACTCCAGCCCTGATGCCAAATATAAGAATAATGAGTGTGGGTGACTCATCTGTGCTCTAATAATTGGGCAAACAGGCTTGATCAAAATTGACTTGCATATATAATGTGTGAGTTGTGTGTGTATGGATTAATCTTTTATTCTATTGCTAGATCTATTTTTGCACTCTACTCATCCCTCTCCAAAGCACATACTTTCATGTTGGGGATTGTTATAACATCAAACTCTTACATATATCACTGTAATGTTGTCTATGACCTTGTTTGTGCTAATAAAGATTTGATAGTTTACTCATCAGTTTGGGTATGAGGATTTGAGGTCAAGTCTCAGTGTTAATGTCTGACATTTTTGAAATGTATTTAAATCATTTCCAGGTTTGTTACTCCTATTGAATACTCCTATTGAATTCAATAAAATGTATGTATCAATGTGAGGCTGTTTTAATAATCTACTGTACATGTACACACACCGCACCAGTTACAAATATTACAGCTCAGCTTTCTCTCATAGGCCACCTGTGGTTACATTCAAGTAACTCATGAGTCATAACATTGGCATTAAACATTTTATTTGTGGGTAAAACAATTGGCCAACGCCATATTAAACAAATTCGATGGTATCCAAATGAAATATTTTTGGTGCATTTGTCAAATTTACCTGATATCCATAATGTGACTGAACTCATTGTCCTTTCTTGAGCATGCACCTGCTACGCCCCAAAATTATTTTTTGGGCCGTGCAGTGGCTAATTTGACAAAAGTGGTTAGATGGCTAGCTATCTTTGACAACGTTCAGCTAGTTATTTAAAAAAATATCAACCCATACAACCAACTATTAAACTTTTGCGTTAGATCGATAAACATGTTTCTGAGGGGAGGGTGAGGCGAAGTGCTTACGCGGTAGCTAACCATCTTGAACATTTCACTTCTTTTCCCCCAACTTGGAAACTGTAAATGATGCCAACTAGCTACGGTCATATTTTGAAGCAGGTCACCTCTTTCAATAACAGTGAATAAGATGTCAAATGTTCGTGTGAGAGATATGCATGATGTGATGAATGCATTTTCCAGCTGTAGTTTTCGACCTCGCTACTCTAGTACCTAAGGGATGGATCGAAATTTACAGAATCGGTACATAGGGGAGGTCATACTTTTCATTTCTGTCAAGGGGAGTGTTTCGTATTTTTTAAATGTAGTCCAGGGAAGGGTCACGCAATTGATGTCATTTCAATATTACTGTGTTTTAGAATGAGTTGCGTATTAGGCTATATACCTGTGTGTCCAATGCAGCCCCTCATCTCTGGTTCTCTGCTGGGCATGCAATATCAAATGCATCTATAGGCTATTTAGTGTGGTCTCAATCAAATGATCCATAGGCTACGAATTGCATGCTTGGAGAAGCACAGAGCAAAGTTGTATTTCTAAGATCGCTGCTGGGATGGGGAAAATAAAACACACGGCAATGGATATTCCAACCCTGAGTCTGTTTTGATCTTGCTGATCCAAAAATGTTTTTGTGCTGCCTAACCAATGCTGTGCTGGGTGTAGTGCTACACTGGCAGGTCAGGAGGAGTCAAAGAATTCTTCTGAAAATAATTTTTGATTGGGCCAAGTCCAAAAATATGCCATATCTCGCACAAGGACTAGCTTATGTTCTGCTCAGTTTGAGAAGGAGAGGGCGAAGATGAGGTCAAAGAGGTCAAATTTGATAGCTTGCTACTACTATAATTCATTTGAATAAAAACAGTTTTTTGCCATTATGTATTTATCAGAGTTATTGACCTCACAATAAGCCAGATTCTAGTTACTTGCATTGTGGTGCTGAAATTTGAACCAGCAGTCGCGGCACAATCAATCGAAGATGGACAGCTCATGGTGCTGAAAGTAGGCTAATTAATTTCAACCATCTTCATTTAGACTTTAATAAAAACGAGGGCTTTGTTTTGGAGCCTATTTCCTCCTTTTTAAGAAATAAGAGCTAGGCCTACCTGTTTGACAGATGAAATTAAGCTATAGGCTGCTATATACATAGATTTGTCGGCCAATTCCTCCACTCACCGTGCACTCTTTAAATAACCTACCTCCATGTCAGTGAAGGGCTGTTAAGTTAAAACCAAAACTCGATCTGTAGAAGATGTTTAAACCCAGACAGCTTTTAGGGAAACACTTGTGACCTTCTCTCGTTTGGTTAAGCCAAGGAAGAAGAGTAGCCAGTAGTTAAAGCTTAAATATTTCTACGTTGGTAGGCCTACTGTCTGGGCTGGAAAAGGTAGGCCTAATTTTTTAAAGTACCATGCTCAGATTCCTATTGATGTCTCTGATTTAATTATTTGTAAACAGGGACAGTTTTGTTACAAACAAGACACACTGATTTGGCATTGGAGAAATATAAGATGAACACAGGCCTATCTCTCGGTCTATTCTTAGCCTGTAATTTCAGTAATTTGTCTGGTATTAAAAAATATTCTGCTAATATGTAAAATGACTTAGAATTGCATTAAATGTTTTATAAAAAGGCTATTTCTTCTCAGATCTGCAAATACTGATGATAGGTTAATGTAACGCTTCTACTGTAAAGGAGATCTTTCCACCCCTATTCTTGTTCAAGGTGATCTGTGAACCTGCACAACCTTCTGGCCCGCAGCCCTGTGCGCTATCAACATTTCTGCATTGCCATGTAATGCTTTTTAATTTATATTATTTCACCTTTATTTAACCAGGTAGGCCAGTTGAGAACATGTTCTCATTTACAACTGCGACCTGGCCAAGATAAAGCAAAGCAGTGCGACAAAAAAACAACACAGGGTTACACATAAACAAACGTACAGTCAATAACACAAAAGAAAAGAAAAATAGAAAGATCTATGTACAGTGTGTGTAACTGTAGAAGAGTAGGGAGGTAGGCAATAAATAGGCCATAAAGGTGAAATAATTACAATTTAGCATAATACTGGGGTGATAGATGTGCAGATGATGATGTGCAAGTAGAGATACTGGGGTGTAAAAGAGCAAGAGGGTAAGTAATAATATGGGGATGAGGTAGTCGGGTGTGCTATTTACAGATTGGTTGTGTACAGGTACAGTAACCTGCTCTGACAGCTCATGCTTAAAGTTAGAGAGGGAGATATAAGACTCCAGCTTCAGAGATTTTTGCAATTTGTTCCAGTCCTCGGCAGCTGAGACCTGGAAGGAAAGGCGGCCACAGGAAGTGTTGGCTTTGGGGATGACCAGTGAAATATACCTGCTGGAGCGCGTGCTACGGGTCAGTGTTGTTATGGTGACCAGTGAGTTGAGATAAGGAGGGGCTTTACCTAGCAAAGACTTATAGATGACCTGGAGCCAGTGGGTTTGGCAATGGATATGTAGTGAGGGCCAGCCAACAAGAGCATACAGGTCGCAGTGGTGGGTAGTATATGGGGCTTTGGTGATAAAACGGATGGCACTGTGATAGACTACATCCAGTTTGCTGAGTAGAGTGTTGGGGGATGACATCGTTGTTTGTAAATGACATTGCCGAAGTCAAGGATCGGTAGGATAGTCAGTTTTACAAGGGTAAGTTTGGCGGCACGAGTGAAGGAGGCTTTGTTGCGAAATAGGAAGCCGATTCTAGATTTAATTTTGGACTGGAGATGTTTAATGTGAGTCTGGAAGGAGAATTTACAGTCTAACCCGACACCTAGGTATTTGTAGTTGTCCACATATTTTAGGTCAGAACCATCCAGAGTAGTGATGCTAGTCGGGCAGGAGGATGCGGGCAGTAATCGGTTGAAGAGCATGCACTTAGTTATACTAGCATTCAAAAGCAGTTGGAGGCCACGGAAGGAGTGTTGTATGGCATTGAAGCTCGTCTGGAGGTTTGTTAGCACAGTGTCCAAAGAAGGGCCAGATGTATACAGAATGGTGTCATCTGCGTAGAGGTGGATCAGAGAATCACCAGCAGCAAGAGTGACATCATTGATATACAGTGGTCTCCAAAATTACTGGCAATGCACAAACAATACTTTAAAAAATATAAACAATATAATTATAGAGATAAACTCAAAGTACCAACATGTGAAAAATACTGTAGTTTATTAATGTTTGAATTGAACCCAACAAAATAATTTATTGATTTAATTAAAAATCAATGTCCTCCAAATCAAGGTTTCACAATTAATGACACCCTTAAATATTATTGTAAATAACATCTACCAAAATTAAACCAGGAATTAAATTCCACTTATTTAAGTTTATCTAAGTGTTAAGGAACTATATTAAGCCATTAGATTACTTCCTTTGTCACTAGGGTAAAAAATGAGGTAACACACATGCAATATCCCACTGTCATCCAACACCATGAAGAAAACAAAAGAACTAGCAGTTCAAAAGAGACAGATGGTCATAGACCTTCATAAATCTGGTAATGGCTACAAGAAGATCCACAAACGATTGAATATACCACTGAGCACTGTCAGGGCAATTATTAAAACATTCAAAAGATATGGAACAGTTGAAAACCTCACGGGTAGAGGACGCAAATGCATTTTGCCCCACAGGATAGGGAGGAGGATCGTGAGATAAGCAACAAAATCCCCAAGAATCACTGTGAAATAATTGCAGGCCTTGGTGGCGTCTTTGGGTCACCAGGTTTAAAAAAGCACCATCAGACGCCACCTCCATAACCACAGGCTCTTTGGAAGGGTTGCCAGAAGAAAGCCCTTAATGACCCCAAGACACAGACGCAAGCGTTTGGAAGAAGATTGGAAGAAG
The DNA here is from genome assembly GCF_034236695.1 of Oncorhynchus nerka. NCBI lineage: Eukaryota > Metazoa > Chordata > Actinopteri > Salmoniformes > Salmonidae > Oncorhynchus > Oncorhynchus nerka. The sequence continues at coordinate 57,441,518 of NC_088407.1, forward strand.
GTGCTCTGGTCAGATGAGACCAAAATTGAACGTTTTGGTCAGATACAGCATCGGCATGTTTGGCGTCGAAACAGAGATGCATACAAGGAGAGGCACCTCATACTCACAGTGAAATATGGTGGTGGGTCAGTGATGTTTTGGGGCTGTTTTAATTCCAGAGGTCCAGAGGCACTGGTTAAGATTGATGGCATAATGAATTCCACTAAGTGTCAGGCAATTTTGGCTGACAATCTGGTTGCCTCTGCCAGAAGGCTGGGACTTGGCTGGGACTTGGCCGTATGTGGACTTTCCAACAAGACAATGACCCAAAACATACCTCAAGATCCACACAGAAATGGTTCTGTGACAACAAAATCAATGTTCTGCCATGGTCATCTCAGTCGCCGGAACTCAATCCAATCGAAAACCTGTGGAGGGTAGTTGATAATGTCATGACGTTGCCCTCTTTTGGTACCGTGAGCACTACCCACCCCTCCCTCTGCACCAGCCCTTTTCTATCCACCATCCCCCTATCTCTCTGTCTCCTACAACCAGGCTGCTGTGGTCAGAGAGGTCGTAAATTCCTGGAGGAGATTATCTCCTCATGGCCACAGTATAGAGAGAGAGTGAGTTTTCATAGAGAGAACAAAGGAATTTCTTCCACCTCACAGAACTTGAGGTCCAAACAACATTCATGTTCTGGAGAAGGTATAAAAGATCGGTGAAGAATCCCGCTACGAACTGGTCCGTTTGGTACAATTTTGTGAAACTCATGGGAGACAATACGGCCACATTACCATAACGCTGTTTATACAATAGCCTCAGATATGAGGCTTACATCTAATTGTTGTATAAGATGAATGAGTGAGGATGATACTGTTTGTGAAATTGTGTAATGAGATTTTGGACTGTTTAATGAAGACAACTCCAATTCCCTTTGGAGCTGAACTAAATCAGAGGACCGCCCATGAGCACAGTTATTGTCTGGCGTTCTGGGACAAGCCCTTTTCTGCTCTTCCGAAAAAGAAACCCACCCGGGTTTTCTATCACCAGACCGAGCTTACCTCAATTACGAGATGGCTAAAGGTTGCAGACCAGCTTACCTCGATAACGAGAGGGCCAAGGTTTGAGACGAGACCAGTACCTCTATCATAGAGGGAAATAAGGTTTGAGTAGAGGGCTGAATCTTTTAACCATACGACGTGGTTAAACTCTTAGACTATCGATACCGACAGAATAAGAACAAGTCTTTGATATTAATTACTAGTCTGCAGCTAGGAATTCGGTATCATTGAACGCGAAGACCGACAACCGCCGAAACATCTATTCTATAACGACATAAATGACTGTCACTCTGAACTAACCATTCTAACCACGACAGAGAGAGAGTGGACAAACTCTCTAACAGAAACTAACTTTTCAACAGAAATCCCGACGACACACAGAGTAAATATATATATATTGATTGCAATTATTCCCGAATGAGTGAGCGTTCATGTGCAAAGGATTAGCATTTCAATTGTTATAATTATCAACTGTGTGTTGTCTTATCTCAGTCGACCCCCACTTCCCTTTTGTACACCAAGCCACGATGCCAGTTTATCCCACTAGGGAAACTCCGCTATCATTTCCTTGTAACTATCTACTGTTTGTTATGCATTTCTGTGAATTACTTAGTAAATAAATTATTTTAAGACAATTGATGTATGGATGATTCATAGTGAAGACAATTTACTACGTTTGGAATGAGACTAACGTGAGGTAAATGATAATTCATTAATCAGAAGACTAAGTGATCAGATATTAAAATATCTGAACGTTATATTAGGAAAATTATAACCTTATAATCTGAATATTTTCCTTGGTGCACCGACATCCTAGTTAATGACATCCTAGTTACAGTTACATGATTAATCAGTTTAATCGCGTAATAATAATTACAGATTTATTTGATAAATAAGTCTTCAGTTTTAATGATGCCAAAGACACGACAATAAGCGCAAACCCAAGAATGTGAAGGATCTTGAAAGGATCTGCATAGAGGAATGGTCCAAAATCCCTCCAAATGTGTTCCTTAACCCTGTCAAACATTACAGGAAAAGATCATGCTGTTATCCTTGCCAGAGATGGTGGCACTAAGTACTAAAGGAGGAGTGCCAATAATTATGAAACCTTGATTTTGGTGAAATGTATTTTGTAGTAAATAATTGTTTGGTTTTGGTGGGTTCCATTGAAACATTAATAAAGTACAGTATTTCTCAAATGTTGGTATTTTGAGTTTCTCTCTATAATTATATTGGTTATATTTTTTTTAAGTATTGTTTGTGCATTGCCAGTCAAGTGTGCCAGTAATTTTGGAGCCCACTGTATACAGAGAAAAGAGTCGGCCCGAGAATTTAACCTTGTGGCACCCCCAAAGAGACTGCCAGAGGTCTGGACAACAGGCCCTCCGATTTGACACACTGAACTCTATCTGAGAAGTAGTTGGTGAACCAGGCAAGGCAGTAATTTGAGAAGCCAAGGCTATTCAGTCTGCCGATAAGAATGTGGTGATTGACAGAGTCGAAAGCCTTGGCCAGGTCGATGAAGACGGCTGCACAGCTGAGCTCGGAAACCAGATGGCATAGTGGAGAAGGTACGTTGGGATTCGAAATGGTCGGTGATCTGTTGATTAACTTGACTTTTGAAGATTTTAGAAAGGCAGGGCAGGATGGATATACAGTGGGGCAAAAAAGTCTTTAGTCAGCCACCAATTGTGCAGGTTTTCCCACTTAAAAAGATGAGAGAGGCCTGTAATTTTCATCATAGATACACTTCAACTATGACAGACAAAATGAGAAAAAAAATCCAGAAAATCACATTGTAGGATTTTTTATGAATTTATTTGCAAATTATGGTGGAAAATAAGTATTTGGTCAATAACAAAAGTTTATCCCAATACTTTGTTATATACCCTTTGTTGGCAATGACAGAGGTCAAGCGTTTTCTGTAGGTCTTCACAAGGTTTTCACACACTGTTGCTGGTATTTTGGCCCATTCCTCCATGCAGATCTCCTCTAGAGCAGTGATGTTTTGGGGCTGTTGCTGGGCAACACGGACTTTCAACTCCCTCCAAAGATTTTCTATGGGGTTGAGATCTGGATACTGGCTAGGCCACTCCAGGACCTTGAAATGCTTCTTACGAAGCCACTCCTTCGTTGCCCGGGCGGTGTGTTTGGGATCATTGTCATGCTGAAAGACCCAGCCACGTTTCATCTTCAATGCCCTTGCTGATGGAAGGAGGTTTTCACTCAAAATCTCACGATACATGGCCCCATTCATTCTTTCCTTTACACGGATCAGTCGTCCTGGTCCCTTTGCAGAAAAACAGCCCCAAAGCATGATGTTTCCACCCCCATGCTTCACAGTAGGTATGGTGTTCTTTGGATGCAACTCAGCATTCTTTGTCCTCCAAACACGACGAGTTGAGTTTTTACCAAAAAGTTATATTTTGGTTTCATCTGACCATATGACATTCTCCCAATCTTCTTCTGGATCATCCAAATGCTCTCCAGCAAACTTCAGACGGGCCTGGACATGTACTGGCTTAAGCAGGGGGACACGTCTGGCACTGCAGGATTTGAGTCCCTGGCGGCGTAGTGTGTTACTGATGGTAGGCTTTGTACTTTGGTCCCAGCTCTCTGCAGGCCATTCACTAGGTCCCCCCGTGTGGTTCTGGGATTTTTGCTCACCGTTCTTGTGATCATTTTGACCCCACGGGGTGAGATCTTGCGTGGAGCCCCAGATCGAGGGAGATTATCAGTGGTCTTGTATGTCTTCCATTTCCTAATAATTGCTCCCACAGTTGATTTCTTCAAACTAAGCTGCTTACCTATTGCAGATTCAGTCTTCCCAGCCTGGTGCAGGTGTACAATTTGTTTCTGGTGTCCTTTGACAGCTCTTTGGTCTTGGCCATAGTGGAGTTTGGAGTGTGACTGTTTGAGGTTGTGGACAGGTGTCTTTTATACTGATAACAAGTTCAAACAGGTGCCATTAATACAGGTAACGAGTGGAGGACAGAGGAGCCTCTTAAAGAAGAAGTTACAGGTCTGTGAGAGCCAGAAATAATTTTTTGCCCCACTGTAGGTCTATAACAGTTTGGGTCTAGAATGTCTCCCCCTTTAAAGAGGGGGGTGACCGCGGCAGCTTTCCAATCTTTGGGGATCTTAGACGATACGAAAGAGAGGTTGAATAGGCTAGTAACAGGATTAAGAACCGTTTCTAAAATCACATTTATTTATAAAGCCCTTTTTACATCAGTCGATGACACAAAGGGCTGTACAGAAACCCAGCCTAAAACCCCAAACAATGCAGATGTAGAAGCACAGGGGCTAGAAAAAACTCCCTAGAAAGGCAGGAACCTAGGAAGAAACCTAGAAAGGAACCAGGCTCTGAGGGGTGGCCAGTCCTCTTCTGGCTGTGCCGGGTGGAGATTATAACAGAACATGGCCAAGATGTTCAAACGTTCATAGATGACCAGCAGGGTCAGATAATAAAAATGGCATATCAAAGGCTCTAGTCTGTCCAAGAAGTGAGGGTAAACAGTAAGGATGTTCTGTGCTATCCACTATGTTTTAATTATTATTTTGGGTATAGGCGAGGGTCACTTTTTTTTTTCAAGAGTTTGAGGGTTTAGGTAAAATATATTTTTGCTAAAGAGAGGTACGATTTTCTCCATGTAACCCTTATTATAAATAACGTTCACTCCCTGACGTTAGTAAAAACAATATAGCTAATTGTCATTTTGTGATTCTTAAGGTTAGCCAACTCAAATATCTAGGGCTAAAGGTATTGCCTTTAAGGAAGTCAAATGTTCAGCCTGCTGTATAGACCCTATAGATTGTGTTTAGGAGCATTTTTACCTCTCCATGGTTAAAGTAGGAACAAAAATATATACGAGTGTGCTACATTTACTATCATCATACAATGCCTTCAGGAAGTATTCAGACCCCTTGACATTTTGACATGTTACATTACAGCCTTATTCTAAAATGGATTAAACCGTTTCCCCCCCCTCATCAATCTACACACAATACCCCATAATGACAAAGGGGAAAAAAACGTTTAGAGATTTTTGCTAATTTATTGAAAATAAAAACCCAAATATCACATTTACATAAGTATTCAGACCCTTTACTCAGTACTTTGTTTTAGCACCTTTGGCTGTGATTACATCCTCGAGTCTTCTTGGGTATGACGCTACAAGCTTGGCACACCTGTATTTGGGGAGTTTCTCCCATTCTTCTCTGCAGATCGTTTCAAGCTCTGTCAGGTTGGATTGGGAGTGTTGCTGCACAGCTATTTTCATGTCTCTCCAGAGTTGTTTCATCGGGTTCAAGTTCAGGGACATTCAGAGACTTGTCCCGAAACCACTCCTGCATTGTCTTGGCTGTGTGCTTAGGGTCGTTGTCCTGTTGGAAGGTGAACCTTCGCCCCAGTCTGAGTTCCTGAGTGCTCTGGAGCAGGTTTTCAACAAGGATCTCTCTGTACTTCGCTCCGTTCATCTTCACCTCGATCCTGACTAGTCTCCCAGACCCTGGCGCTGAAAAACATCCCCACAGCATGATGCTGCCACCTCCATTGCGTCACCGTAGGGATGGTGCCAGGTTTCCTCCAGACGCTTGCCATTCAGGCCAAAGAGTTCAATCTTGGTTTCATCAGCCCAGAGAATCTTGTTTCTCCTGGTCTGAGAGTAGGTTCTCTGGTCTGAGAGTCTTGGGTGCCTTTTGGGAAAGTCCAAGCGGGCTGTCATGTGCCTTTTACTGAGGAGTGGCTTCCGTCTGGCCACTCTACCATAAAGGCCTGATTGGTGGAGTTCTGCAGAGATGGTTGTCCTTCTGGAAGGTTTTCCCATCTCCACAGAGGAACTCTAGAGCTCTGTCAGAGTGATCATGAGGTTCTTGGTCACCTCCCTGACCAAGGCCCTTCTCCCCCAATTGCTCAGTTGGCTGGGCGGCCAGCTCTAGGAAGAGTCTGGGTGGTTCAAAACATATTATATTTGAGAATGATGGAGGCCACTGTGTTCTTGGGGACTTTCAATGCTGCAGAAATATTTTGGTATCCATCCCCATATCTGTGCCTCGACACAATCCTGTCTTGGAGCAATTCCTTCAACCTCACTGCTCGGTTTTTGCTCTGACATGCACTGTCAACTATGGGATCTTATATAGACAGGTGTGTGCCTTTCCCAATAATCTCCAATCAATTGAATTTACCACAGGTGGACTCCAATCAAGATGTAGAAACATCTCAAGAATGATCAATGGAAATAGGATGCACCTGAGCTCAATTTCGAGTCTCATAGCATAGCTCTGAATAATTACGTAAATAAGGTATTTCTGTTTTTTATTTTTAATAAAATGTGCAAAAATGTCTAAAAAACTGTTTTTGCTTTGTCATTATGTGGTATAGTGTGTAGATTGATGAGAAAAAAAAGCTATTTTATAAAAATGATAGAATAAGGTTGTAACGTAACCAAATGTGGAAAAAGTCTAGAGGTCTGAATACTTTCAGAATATTTAGTTAGGTATGTTATATTATGTTCATTTCTCTGGTGCACAAAACGTGTTACTATATTACACAAGTTTGCATTTTCAGCACATTATATTGAATGGAATTACACACTTTTTGCTTTAGATTGTTTATTCATCACAAATACATTACCTCGATTGCTTTAAACATATTCATATATTTGGTTTGGTACCATTGATTTTGTTATATGCACCTGTCTGTGGCAGGATTTAGAACGTCATTAGCTATAATTTTTTAACTCATGGCACAGATAATTCTGGGCGCTCTGTATAAAAGTCCATGGCCGCACACCAATAAAAACTAACACTTAAATAACAGCCAACCCTTCAGTGTTGATATCCTATGCCAGGTCGTGATTCGTTGAAGTTAAATAACAAAGTTACTGATTTGTTTCTGCCCAACCTGGTCTGAGCATTTCATATTATTCTGTACATAATCTGAGACACTACATTTAGTATGATATGTTACGTATGTATTAATTTGAGGATGTCCATCCATGTTGTATAATATGTTACGAATTGCAATTTGTACAATATGTTGCGATTTGCAATTTGTACAATATGTTGCGATTTGCAAACGTACAATATGTTACGAATTCCAACTTGTTGTGGCTAGCTAGCTGGCTAACATTAGCTAGGCTATGGGTTAGGATTAAGGTTAGGTTAAATGGTAAAAGTTAGGGGAAAGGTTAGCTAAACTGGTTAAGGTTAGGGGAAGGGTTAGCTAACATGCTAAGTAGTTGTAAGGTAACTAAAATTATTAAGTAGTGGCAAAGTTGCTAATTAGCTCAAATTGTCTGTGATGAGATTCGAACACACAACCTTTGGGTTGCTAGATGTTGGCGTTATACACCTACCCATCCACCCCGACCAACTGCCCTACTTTAATTTTTGCCTTAGTTAACCTTCTGTCTCATGTAACCATACGAAACATAACATATCATACTAATTAAACTGTTCTGGATGTACATTTACTATGTTACATCTAGTCTATGCGACCAGGCCTGAAGGTCTGCTCAATGACCACCCTCCCACGGCTCACACAGGCATTCTGCTCTAGGTCTGCAGCTTGTAGGGCACCATTATCATTATTTTGGATGGGAACTGAATAGAATGACTTCCAATTAATGTAGTTATCGCACCTTATCTTTGGCCTCTGGATCTTGATGTGGCAGCCGTCGAATGCTCCAATGACGTCGTCTATGGCAGACTCTGTGGAAAAGCCAGATGTTGACCTCTTCTTGCAGTCTGTAGGCCAGGTGATGTAAACCGGTGCAAGTTTGCATACCAATGTCAGGACCTCCATAATGGCACTGTAGGCTGCTCCTTGGGAAATATCAAATTTGTCTGACATCTCCCGGAAACAGTTCTGATTGGCAAGGTACCATACAAACATCAGAACTTTCTTGATCAGAGGAACTTTAGGGCAACCTCCAGGCTAATGTGCTTGGTCCATGCTGCTTCCGTTGGATGGTAAGATTGTCAAACTGGGTGTGGGTAACTCAGAGATGTCTCCTGAAAGTGTGGTTATCCATTTGCAGCATGATAGAATGATAGATCCCAGTTGGAAGGCTATTGCATTCCTAAGGGAAATTAAATGCACTTTCAGTAATGACATGAATTTTGAGACATTGGTTTTCAGCTAAAATGTATGAATTTGAATTGTTTTGTTATTACAAGTACACGTAACATGTCAGAGAATGACAGTAATCATGACAGGCCAATTTGATTAAATATGAATGATACAGATGTAGCCTAATCCTATGAATGTCACTGCAGTAGGCTGTAAGCAGTGGGCTGGCTGTAGGCAGTAGGCTGGCTGTAAGCAGTAGGCTGGCTGTAAGCAGTAGGCTGGTTGTAAGCAGTAGGCTGGCTGTAAGCAGTAGGCTGGCTGTAAGCAGTGGGCTGGCTGTAGGCAGTAGGCTGGTTGTAAGCAGTAGGCTGTAAGCAGTGGGCTGGCTGTAGGCAGTAGGCTGGCTGTAAAGCAGTGGGCTGGCTGTAGGCAGTAGGCTGGCTGTAAGCAGTAGGCTGGTTGTAAGCAGTAGGCTGGTTGTAAGCAGTAGGCTGGCTGTAAGCAGTAGGCTGGCTGTAAGCAGTAGGCTGGTTGTAAGCAGTAGACCTGCGAGTGGCTGCAATAGAGGCAGCCCCAAGAGGCAGCAGAGGGCGCTATTTATTCCGCTTATATATTTTTCTTCCTACAAAGTAGCTTGGTTTCCATCCAATTGGCGACAGATGCGAATATTCGAAAATCAGCATAAATAAAATATCCACATTTTCCCACCAGAGATGTTTCCATCAAATTGACTTGTGCACATAAAAATACATTTCGGGGTTACATTTCCATGTATTAAATATGCAAATGATTTGGGTTTCCATTGCATTTTCACCTCTACTGATGGTTTTGACACAAAAGCAATTGCGTTATTTAGTGAATGTGCCCACTCTTGTATTGGCACCTGCACTCTAGACAATAACTGGCAGATACAATAGCCTACAATAGCCTACATGATGAGATTATTTTAATTTGTCAAACGGAAGGCAATCATCGATCATCATGTCACCAGAATAAGACCCTCGATATTTATTGGAAAGGAGCACCAAGCTCATCACATGGCACTTTCACCACCCTGTGAAGTTGAAGACCATGGTGCTTGCCTACGGAGCTGTGAGGGGAACGGCACCTCAGTACCTCCAGGCTCTGATCAGGCCCTACACCCAAACAAGGGCACTGCGTTCATCCACCTCTGGCCTGCTCGCCTCCCTACCACTGAGGAAGTACAGTTCCCGCGCAGCCCAGTCAAAACTGTTCGCTGCTCTGGCCCCCCAATGGTGGAACAAACTCCCTCACGATGCCAGGACAGCGGAGTCAATCACCACCTTCCGGAGACACCTGAAACCCCACCTCTTTCAGGAATACCTAGGATAGGATAAAGTAATCCTTCTCACCCCCCCCCCCCCTTAAAAGATTTAGATGCACTATTGTAAAGTGGCTGTTCCACTGGATGTCTTAAGGTGAACGCACCAATTTGTAAGTCGCTCTGGATAAGAGCGTCTGCTAAATGACTTAAATGTAATGTAAATGTAAGTTCATTGTTTATTTCCTCTGTAGTTTAATAAACTGCATGTTTTCCCGAGTCGTAGTGGGATGACCACACACGTCATCGCGTGACGAAAAACAAATTTACTTTGATATGATGGTTATATCATAATACATTTTACCGAAACAAAAAATCCCACCTTTTCTAACGTATTTTGTTTTGTTGACATTTGGAAACTTTACCGACAAATTAGCAGTTTCCATCAGGCCTGTCGCGACATACTTTTTTGTTGTTGTTGTACTTTACGAGCATAAAACTGTTGGATAGAAAACGGGTTACTGTGAGAGGCTGTAGTTTAAAATTAGATATAGTCTACACACTAGAGGTTGACACGGGGGTTAACATTAATTCATGCCGCGTCTTGTCCTGTCAAATGTTCCCCCGTATGGTCCTGGTCATGCAACAGTTATATAAACCCGGAACGTTCCTGCCCCATCCCTATAAAATTTACTCTCGGCCCGTTTACGCGCAGAAATCAGAAATAATTTCCTTCATTAGCTGCTAGTCTGTCTGTCCCCGCTCTGCGGCAGCATCGCATTAGAAACCAAGCCTGATTGTAGCTAGCTAGCTAGATAAACTCAGCAAAAAAATAAACGTCCTCTCACTGCCATCTGCATTTATTTTCAGCAAACTTAACATGTGTAAATATTTGTATGAACACAATAAGATTCAACAACAGACATAAACTGAACAAGTTCCACAGACATGTGACTAACAGAAATGGAATAATGTGTCCCTGAACAAAGGGAGGGGGGGGTCAAAATCAAAAGTAACCGTCAGTATCTGATCTGGCCACCAGCTGCATTAAGTACTGCAGTGCATCTCCTCCTCATGGACTGCACCAGATGTGTCAGTTCTTGCTGTGAGATGTTACCCCACTCTTCCACCAAGGCACCTGCAAGTTCCCAGACATTTCAGGGGGTGAATGTCCCTAGCCCTCACCCTCCGATCCAACAGGTCCCAGACGTGCTCAATGGGATTGAGATCCGGGCTCTTTGCTGGCCATGACAAAACACTGACATTCCTGTCTTGCAGGAAATCACGCACAGAACGAGCAGTATGGCTGGTGGCATTGTCATGCTGGAGGGTCATGTCAGGATGAGCCTGCAGGAAGCGTACCACATAAGGGAGGAGGATGTCATTCCCTGTAACGCATAGCATTGAGATTGCAGGCAATGACAACAAGCTCAGTCCAATGATGCTGTGACACACTGCCCCAGACAATGACGAACCCTCCACCTCGATCCCGCTCCAGAGTACAGGCCTCGGTGTAACGCTCATTCCTTCGACGATAAACGCAAATCCGACCATCACCCCTGGTGAGACAAAACCGCGACTCGTCAGTGAAGAGCACTTTTTGTCAGTCCTGTCTGGTCCAGCGATGGTGGGTTTGTGCCCACAGGCGTCGTTGTTGCTGGTGATGTCTGGTGAGGACCTGCCTTACAACAGGCCTACAAGCCCTCAGTCCAGCCTCTCTCAGTCTATTGCGGACAGTCTGATCACTGATGGAGGGATTGTGCGTTCCTGGTGTAACTCGGGCAATTGTTATTGCCATCCTGTACCTGTCCCGCAGGTGTGATGTTCGGATGTACAGATCCTGTGGAGGTGTTGTTACACGTGGTCTGCCACTGTGAGGATGATCAGCTGTCCGTCCTGTCTCCCTGTAGCGCTGTCTTAGGCGTCTCACAGTACAGACATTGCAATTTATTGACCTGGCCACATCTGCAGTTCTCATGCCTCCTTGCAGCATGCCTAAGGCACGTTCACACAGATGAGCAGGGACCGTGGGCATCTTTCTTTTGGTGTTTTCAGAGTAAGTAGAAAGGCCTCTTTAGTGTCCTAAGTTTTCATAACTGTGACCTTAATTGCATACCCTATGTAAGCTGTTAGTGTCTTAACAACTGTTCCACAGGTGCATGTTCATTAATTGTTTATGGTTCATTGAACAAGCATGGAAAACAGTGTTTAAACCCTTTACAATGAAGATCTGTGTAGTTATTTGGATTTTTACGAATCATCTTTGAAATAAAAAGGGACGTTTCTTTTTTTGCTGAGTTTATGTTCGAGTCCTGTCGGTTACAACTATAGCTAACCCTAACCGTTGTTGTAACCTTAACCTATTTATCCTAATAACCTGCCACGTAAATTCTACTAACCTGCTACGAAAAGTCACTTATCCTAGTCAAAACCGGCAGATGTGCCCTGAGAACAGTCATGGTTTCCACTAATGCGATTCAGCCGCTCTGCGTGTGAGTAGCCATAACAACTACTCGGTTAGGCTGCTGTGCTGCTCAGAGCTCACGAGACATTTGCTACACAGCTAATAACAACATTACAAGATGTAATCAATGAAGGCAGCCGCTGTATTTACCAGAGCCGGATGAATACACGAATAATTGGCGCGTTGAAAACAACTGGGAACTCGGAAAAATTCGAGTTCCGACTGGAAAAAATCGATTTGAACGGTCATCCAACTCGGAATTCCAACTCGGGGCTCTTTCTAGAGCTCTTTTTTTTCTGTGACTAGTTTTCTTTCTCTGTATTATTCATAATACAAAAATCAACTTACATTGCTACATCAAACATATCTAACAAAACAAAACAGGTATTAACAAGAAAATACTCAAACACCAAAAATATCACTAAAATAATACAACAAATCAACGATTTTAGTGCAATTGTATTCACTGAACAATCTTATTATAATGATTTAGGAAGATGTTATTCTTGTTGTTATACACTAGGGTTACTGTTTTAATAAGATAGTTGAATTCAGTCAGAAAAATATAGAATTTTGGTATAGAATTTTGGAATTTTTGTTTGTGTATGAAGTATTTGGCAACAAGAATGAACATTTTTACAATAATTTCAGTGGTCTGTTTTCACTGCAATAGTAACATATTATATATTTAATGTCAAAAACAGGCAGTGTTCATAATGGTAAATAAGTATTTCTGACACAAATTTACATTCAAAGAACTAGTGAGACAGATTCTCACCTTCTTTTTCACAGAAAACGCAGATATCATCAATAGCCACAAATTTGGATATCATAGAATTACATGGATATATCTTATGCAAAATGTTGAAGTGCACTTCCTTAACTTTGTTTGGTATACAGTATTTGTAAGGCCTTAACCATGCATTTTTCCAGACAATGTCAGGAATAAGCATGTTCCAGAAAAACTTTCCTCTCAGTGTAAGTTGGTTTTGTAAATGAAGAATTTGTCTCATATATTTATTATAACAAGCTCTCTCAAATAAGCCCACGCCTTCCAATCTGAGTTCTGGATAAACGTTGTGATCATTACCAAAGCTAAGATGAGTTTTCATTAGTGTAGTTAGACCACTGGGAATGGCTTTGATCATAGAAATACACTTTTTGAAAGGTATTGGAAACTCTTTCAATGTTATAAATTGTTCATATGTGAGAATATTACCCTTGTTGTCGAAAATATCAAGAACAAAGTCAATATCCCTCTCTTGCCAGCTGGGGTAGAACAATGACTTATTCCTTATAGTTATGTCTGAATTATTCCACAAAAGAGTTATGTGGGGGAAAATTGTGCAGGAAACATATTTTCCATGCCATTAAAGCATGTTGGTGAAACCCAGCCAATTTAGCAGGTAATCTTTCAGGAATATAATTACATTTCAGTAAAATTGAAGAACTCCCAATTTATTAAACACATTATTTGGTAATCAGTATTGATCAAACGTTTTTTCAACCAGTTTATCTTGAAAGTGTATTTTATGTCAACAAAATCCAACACTTCTAGACCGCCTTCAGCTCTTTTGTTAGAAAGGACAGATTTTTTTAGTTTGTGAAACTTATTTTTCCAGATGAAGTCAAGAAAGGTCTTATTGATCTCTTTACAAGTAGCAAGATTTACACATAACGATAATGCGGGTTACACAAAACGACAGTCCCTCTGCCTTGGACAGAAGTACTCTCCCAAGTATAGAAAAATCTCTTTGTAGCCAATTCTTAAATATATTTTTAGTTCTCTTAATTTTAGGAGAGAAATTCAAATGTTGTCTGATTTAGTGTTTTTTTTTACAGGAATACTTTCCTTTACAGGAATACTTTCTATTTCTTTATCATCAGAGTCAAATAAACATAAGATTTCACATTTAGAAACATTCAGTATTAATCCTGATGCAATAGAAAATGCAGTTATAGCATTTAAGGGCATGTGCGACCTGGTCTTTGTCTCTTAAGAAAAGAGTAGTATCATCAGCCAGTTGGGAAATGTTGATTTCTTTGTTAAAAATGGTTAAGCCATACACATTTGCATTATTCAGAATATCTAGAGATAGAAGTTCCACAACAAAAAAGAATAAAAATGGCGAAATTGGGCATCCCTGTCGTACACTTCTGTTGATACTGAATATTTTGGAAGTATTAGGGTTTAGTAGCACAGAACTATTTATATCTGTGTAAAACATGCGACTTACTTTAATAACATTTTCACCAAATCCAAAAAGTTTTAGAGACCTAGAGAAATGTATGTTCAATTGTGTCAAAAGGCTTTACAGAAGTCAAAAAAATAGGACAACCGCATCTGAGTCAATTGCATCTGAATAATCTATAAGGTCCAAGACTAAACGAATGTTAGAGTTTATGTGACCGTCCTTCAAAAATCCTGTTTGAGTCTCATTTATAATGGTATCTATTCCTTTTCCGACTGGGAAAAATCGATTTGAACGGTCATCCAACTCGGAATTCCAACTCGGGGCTCTTTCTAGAGCTCTGACTTTCCGAGCTGAAGATCACCGACGGTCATGGTGTAACCTCGTAATTTCAGAGTTCCCAGTTGTCTTGAACGCGGCAATAGACATGTGTTATTGTGTATTTCTCCGCGTGCATCTGAGGTAAAGTAATGACTGGCTACAACTGGAGCGAGGCGCGAGAGTAAACCAGTTCCTCTGGACTGTCGATATGGTTCTGTTCTGAATTTGACTCCCATTCCTGCCAGAGTCCCGTGTGACCCCTGTTTCCGTGTCAAGCTCCTAGTACACACGCCTCACTTCGATTGTATCCAAATAAGGATAGATTTCTGGTCCATCGGTCAAATGTACCCTCTAACGGTGAAGATGTCACGTGAACTCATTGCTCTTCCTTGCACATGCAGCTACACGCAGGCACCCCGCTAAATTGAGGCGCCAATTACCACAAGTGTTTTTGGCTGTGCATTGGGTGATTTGACAACAATACAAGTGGTGAGTTTATGAACATTAGCTACTGTTCAGTTAGCTAGTTATACAACCAACTATCAAACTTTTGTGTTGGACCGATAAAAAAAATCTGATGAGGGGGAAGCGACGCGCTAACGTCAACGGTTAACGTTAGCATGTGTTTACAACTTTAACTTACGTAAAACAATACCTATCTAAGATAATTATTGAAGCATGACACCTTCAAATAACAGTAAATGAGACGAAATATGCCAACTTGAGCTAGCTAGTCTGCCTCTAAAATGATTTTGAGATGTGTCGTGATGAATCGCATTTCCTAGCGAGCTACAGTGTTGGCTAGCTAACGTTAGTAGAAAAATCAATATAATGGTAATTTTGTGAGGTTAGCCAACTGCATTTTTAACAGTATACAGTAATTGTGCATTTCGCATGTGTTTCTAAAACCGTATATTGATCATCTATTCACGTGTAGGTGGTGTTCTGGCTATCAGAGCCAGCCTACCTCTGAAAATAACACAAGGTCCTTAGGCTAACTGTAACGTTCGGCTCCTTAAGAGTACATCTCGGGTTAGGACAGGGTCTGAAGTGCATCTATAACAGGAGAAGCTTCCCAGGGTGGTGCGACAGGCTCCAGGTCATCAGACTGGGCCCAGAGGAATTGCGCGTGCCCAATTTGACTGAAGCGTGGAGCAAGTTACTCAAAGGCTTTTTTTCATATTTTCATTAAGAAACTGACAAAACACACCGGTGCAAGATCAAGTTGACTTACAAAGAGCAAGAGAGGATGTGCGGTGATGTAGTGTCCACAACTAAAGAGTCATAGTGGAATCTGAGAAGACACGCCTCCCGAAACATGATGGTGTACTACATGCTAACAGAAAGGAACGAGGTGGGTAGCTAGCTAAGCGTATCATTGTTGCAAATGATTTAGAAACAAAAAATCAGATCGCTTAAAGGTTCAGTTCATTTTCATTCTATTGTCTATGCAATAGACTATCATTGAGTTTGGTCCAATAGGCCTGACATATTACCTCTTCCAAAGAGCTTATTGTTTTTGATGGGGTTATTTCGCCTAAAAACGTTTTTAGGCCTGCCAATAGAATAATAAAAAATAAAATAAAAAAACTCCGCATTCCTGGCAAGAGTGGCCCGAAGGGTGTTTAGCATCCTCAGTGCCATTGCAAGTACGGAGAGGGTATTCTCCACTGCTGGCCTGCTTTCCAGGCACCATCGCATGAGCCTGAAGCCACAGACTGAAATTCGTAGATTATTCCAATTGACTGATTTCCTATATGACCTGTAATTCAGTAAAATCTTTGAAATTGTTTCATTTATATTTTCGTTCTGACTAAATCCAAGCGAGCATAAGTTTTGGTGCATGATTAAAAATAGCTATTTTTATTTCTCAACTGATAATTGAAGCGCCTCCCATTCAAGTGTAGGTCACAGGCTATCAGTGAATCTCCCACCACTTTACAATGTCAGCTGGAGGCAGGTTTTCATTTTGAAAACATTCATTATTTGAAACCTGAAAGTTTTATTTAATCTTATGAGGCATGTCCCGAGTGGCGCAGCGGTCTAAGGCACTGCATCTCAGTGCTAGAGGTGTCACTACACATCCTGGTTCGATTACAGGCTGAATTACAACTGGCTGTGATCGGGAGTCCCATAGGACGGTGCACAATTGGCCCAGCGTCGTTAGGGGAAGGTTTGGCCGGGGTAGGCAGTCATTTTAAAATAACTGACTTGCTTAGTTAAATAATTGTGTTTTTTAATAATCTTACCTTGCTTCAAAGTAGCCTATAGGCAAAATTCGACCATGGAAACGTGGAGGCAATTATTTTATAGTCTTCAGAGGCTGCATGTGAATTTCAAGTTTGGGGAAGTTAGAATTTATCCTACCAGTTCTACCCTTCTGTGTGCCAGTTATGATTTTCATATGTGCGTTTTTGTGGACAGTTTAATTTCAGTAACATTTTCTGAAAATTGTCATGTGGTCATTCGCAAAAAAATTATTATCTAAAAGTTTAAAGTCGACTAATGCGAGATCACCAGCCTCTGCCATATTGATACTAGAGGTCGACCGATTAATCGGAATGGCTGATTAATTAGGACCAATTTCAAGTTTTCATAACAATCAGAAATCTGTATTTTTGGGTGCCGATTTGCCTATTTAATTTTTTTTTATAAACCTTTTTATTTGACTAGGGAAGTCAGTTAAGAACACATTCTTATTTTCAATGACGGCCTAGGAATGGTGGGTTAACTGCCTTGTTCAGGGTCAGAACGACAGATTTTCATATTGTCAGTTCGGGGGATCCAATCTTGCAACATTACATTATAATCTGACTGAGTATACAAGTATCTGACTGAGCGGTGGTAGGCAGAAGCAGGCGCGTAAACATTTATTCAAACAGCACTTTCGTGCGTTTTGCCAGCAGCTCTTCGTTGTGCGTCAAGCATTGCGCTGTTTATGACTTCAAGCCTATCAACTCCCGAGATGAGGCTGGTGTAATCGATGTGAAATGGCTAGCTAGTTAGCGCGCGCTAACTAGAGGGACAGAAGCTATACTGTTACACTGGCAATACTAAAGTGCCTATAATAACATCCAATAGTCAAAGGTTAATGAAATACAAATGGTATAGAGGGAAATAGTCCTACAACCTAAAACTTCTTACCTGGGAATATTGAAGACTCATGTTAGAAGGAACCACCAGCTTTCATATGCTCTCATGTTCTGAGCAAGGAACTGAAACGTTAGCTTTCTTACACAGCACATATTGCACTTATACTTTCTTCTCCAACATTTTGTTTTTGCATTATTTAAACCAAATTGAACATGTTTCATTATTTACTTGAGCTAAATTGATTTTATTGATGTATTATATTAAGTTAAAATCAGTGTTCATTCAGTATTGTTGTAATTGTCATTATTACAATTATTTTTGTAATCGGCCGATTAATCGGCATTGACTTTTTTGGTCCTCCAATAATCGGCATCATAATCGGTCAACCTCTAATTGATACATCATGATCCATTGGGGGGTAAAGAAATGAGCACATGGAACTCATAGCCTATATCCAATGCAGCAGTAGGCCTATAACTTCTGTTGCTCTTTCACGCTGAGGATTGGTGAATATCAATGGGGAGATAGTTGGAAAGATCTTTCAAATAGCTTACTTTGAGGAGCTATAGATTTAATATATAATTTGAAATGGATGTTTAAAAAAAAAAACTTTCATATATTTCTGCGCAGCAGGCCAGGTACTTCTATACATGCGCTCCCTCAACATTATCAGGACAGAGAAACCAGACACATACTCACTTGGAGCACTCCAAACAAAATAAAATAAAAAACATATATACTAATCTCGTAAATGATTATGAAATAAAGCATAACTTCTTTCTCACTTCTTTCATAATACATATGGAATCATGTAGTAACCAGAAAAGTGTTTTTGTTACGTTACAGCTTTATTCTAAAATTGATTAACCTTTTGTGACACTAGGGGGGGCAGTATTTTCATTTTTTGAAAAATAACGTTCCTGTAGTAAATGGGATATTTTGTCAGGACAAGATGCTAGAATATGCATATCATTGACAGCTTAGGATAGAAAACACTAAAGTTTCCAAAACTGTAAAAATATTGTCTGAGTATAACAGAACTGATATTGCAGGCGAAAGCCTGAGAAAAATCCAATCCGGAAGTGCCTCATGTTTTGAAAGCGCTGCGTTCCAATGTGTCCCTATTGAGCAGTGAATGGGCTATCAACCAGATTACTTTTTCTCCGTATTCCCCAAGGTGTCTACAGCATTGTGACGTAGTTTTACGCATTTATGTTGAAGAATATCCGTAAGCGGCTACATTGCGCAAGTGGTCACCTGATGCTCCCAGAGTGATTCTCGCGTAAAATACAGAGGTAGCCATTATTCCAATCGGTCCTACTGAAAAACCAATTGTCCCGGTGGATATATTATCGAATAGTTATTTGAAAAACACCTTGAGGATTGATTATTAACAATGTTTGCCATGTTTCTGTTGATATTATGGAGCTAATTTGGAATATTTTTCGGCGTTTTCGTGACTGCAATTTCCGGGCGATTTCTCAGCCAAACGTGAAGAACAAACGGAGCTATTTTGCCTATAAAAATATTATTTTTGGAAAAGAGGAACATTGGCTATCTAACTGTGAGTCTCGTGAGTGAAGAAATCTGAAGCTCATCAAAGGTAAACGATTTAATTTGATTGCTTTTCTGATTTCCGTGACCAAGTTACCTGCTGCTAGTTGGACAAAATGCTATGCTAGGTTATCGATAAACTTACACATGCTTGTCTAGCTTTGGCTGTAAAGCATATTTTGAAAATCTGAGATGACAGGGTGATTAACAAAAGGCTAAGCTGTGTCTCAATATATTTCACTTGTGATGTTCATGAATAGGAATATTTTCTAGGAATATTTATGTCCGTTGCGTTATGCTAATTAGTGTCAGTCGATGATTACGCTCCCTCATGCGGGATGGGGAGTCATTAGAGGTTAAATCGTTTCCCCCCCTCAGAAATCGACACACGACCCCATAATGACAAAGCAAAAACAGGTTTTTAGAATTGTGTGCATATTTTTTTTATTTTTACAAAAAACTGAAATATCACATTTACATAATTATTCAGAACCTTTACTCAGTACTTTCTTGAAGCACCTTTGGCAGCGATTACAGCCTCTGTTCTTCTTGGGTATGACGCGGCAAGCTTGGCGCACCTGTATTTGGGGAGTTTCTCCCATTCCTGTCTGCAGATCCTCTCAGGTTGGATGGGGAGCGTCGCTGCACAGATATTTTCAGGACTCTCCAGAGATGTTTGATCGGGTTCAAGTCCGGGCTCTGGCTGGGCCACTCAAGGACAATCTGAGACATGTCCCGAAGCCACTCCTACTCCTGTGTTGTCTTGGCCGTGTGCTTGGGATTGTCCTGTTGGAAGGTGAACCTTTGCCCCAGTCTGAGGTCCTGAGTGCTCTGGATAGGTTTTCATCAATGATCTCTCTGTACTTTGCTCTGTTCATCTTGGCCTCAATCCTGACTAGTCTCCCAGTCCCTGCTGCTGACATCCCCACAGCATGATGCTACCACCACCATGCTTCACTGTGGGGATGGTGCCAGGTTTCCTCCAGACGTGACGCTTGGCATTCAATGCTGCAGACATTTTTTGGTACCCTTCCCCAGATCTGTGCCTTGACACAATCCTGTCTCGGAGCTCTACAGACAATTCCTTCAACCTCACAGGTGGACTCCAATGAAGGTGTAGAAACATCTCAAGGATGATCAATGGAAACCGGATATACCTGAGCTCAATTTCGAGTCTCGTAGCAAAGGGTATGTAAAATAAGGTATTTCTGTTTTTATTTTTAATACAATTGCAAAATTTCTAAAAATCTGTTTTCGCTTTGTCATTATGGTGTATTGTGTGTAGATTGGTGACAAAGTTATTATTATTATTTTTTATTAGAAGGTTGTAACATAACAATGTGGGAAAAGTCAAGTAGTCGAAATACTTCCCGAAGGCACTGTATATGTATGTTACTACTCGACTAAACCAATCCCGGTCAACCAATAGCCTAACGACCAAACAATCGACCAATTAGGGTCAGCCCTAATTCTTTGGCAACAGCTATGGTGGATATTCCTGCAGTCAGCATGCCAATTGCACACTCTCTCAACTTGATACATCTGACAATGTGTTGCCTGACACAACTGCACATTTTAGTGGCCTTTTATTGTCCCCAGGACAAGGTGCACCTGTGTAATGATCATGCTGTTTAATCAGCTTCTTGATATGCCTCACCTGTCAGGGTTGATGGATTATTTTGACAAAGGAAAAATGCTCACTAACAGGGATGTAAATACATTTGTGCTTAGAATTTGAGAGAAAAAAGCTTTTTGTGCGGGTGGAACATTTCTGGGATCTTTAATTTCAGCTCATGAAACATTGGACTAACACTTTACATGTTGCGTTTTATGTTTTTGTTGTTTTTACCAGGTGTACAGGATGTGACTCTTATTCTGAAGGATTCCAAAAATATGTGATCCAGAAGTGCTTAGTTATTCTTTCCTGCTTCACAACTGTAGCTCAGAGAGGGTCTGAATTAGAATTTAAGCAAAATAGTTGTAGATATCATTTTTTTTCTACCCTTAGGAAACATTCTAGAAGAGTTCCTGATCCTGGTATCTGTTTAGCCCCAGCTATTTGACCACTGTATCAGGGGCAATGGAGAGGCCTATCCAGCCTCTGAAGACAATATTTCATAGGCTAAGTAGTGCAAAACCAAGAGGAGATAATAAGAGTTTTGAGCACTTGAGACCGCTCTCTGTTTATTCTAGAATGATAACTTGTGAAAACGGTAGGGTTAGTCCTAGCGGCACTAACCAGTCATGGAATTCATCCAATCCATTCTGCAACTTGAAAATAGAGATTGTGAACAACAATGCCCCTACAAGACACAAGAGACGATTGGATGACTCCTACCTTGATGACACGTACGAGACTACATACAAAAAGCCCTGCAGTTCTAAGGCCATCTCCCCAGACCTGGCTTGTGTTGTAGTTTCATGCAGCATCCTTACAAATGTAGCCACTGTCTCCCCTACCACTGACCTCCAAAAAGTGCCATCTAGTGTTGAAAATACAGTCAAAGATAAAGGTACATCCGAAGCTGTGATATGTGTGCCAAACTCAGGAGAGGCTGGAAGTAGACCGGGTGGTGCTGCAGCCCCAGGCGGCCCCGTATCAAACGAGTCTGAGGCCTGGTTTGAGACCCTGAGCCATGAGCCTGAGAAAGTCTCGATGGACCTTGGTCCTGTTTTTGACGTTGACGACATCATGTGCCTGAGCCCCATTGACAGCGACAGGGGGAGCGATGAGGGCATTGAAGCCTTTGTCGATAGCTGTAACAGTTTTTACGACGACTGCACCCGTAACCCCAGTGACGGCGACACCCAGCAAACTAAGCCTTTCTTAGCTCATAGTTCAACACAGAACCATGTTTCAAGGGAGGGATATGACGTAGGAGAGCGGGAGGAGGGGAAAGGAGAGAAGATGGTGGGAGAAGGAGAAAGGGGAAAAGAGGGCAATGAGGAGATAAACCATCAGGAGGAAGAGGAGGTTGTGAGCATTGAGGGTTTTTTTTCCAGGTCCTACCTTGCGGCACTTAAAGCAGGAAAGGACGTGTCTCAGGCTGTGCCACCCCTGCAGCCCCGCATCTCGTCCAGCCCTTTGTTTATGGGGAGGGAGGTGATGCAGGTGGCTGTGTCAGATGATGGGGAGCCTCCATGTCCTCCAGGGTTCCCTGATCCCAATGGGGGCCAGGCTATGGTTTGCCAGCCGCACTACTCTTTCCCTTCGGAGGATGTACCTTATGGGTTATATGGGGCACCTCTGGACCCAGTGGAGGGTGCAGATGAGGGCTTGGAGGGTACGGCAGGGGACGATTGGAGTATCGGTGCCCCGATACTGGAGTCCTCATTGTGTCACGTTGCCCCAGTGGAGTTCAATGCGGGTTGTGAGGGAAATGTGGTGGAGGGGGGGGGAGGTGTGCTTGATTCAGTTCAGGAGTGCCAGGTCACACTCCTGGCCGAAGAGGTAACCGTGGAGCCCAGCTACGAGAACGCCTTTCCTCTCCAAGTCCAGGTAAGTGGTCCGTACGCATACTTTCTTTTGTTTTCTTAATGTAGCTGTTTGATTTAACTAATCAGTTTTGCCTAATCAATAGTTTTGCCTGCGTCAACTGTTAGGATAACTTAGATTTGGTTGTGACTGTATAGTGCTTGTGTGGATTTCTCTGGTCATATTGCTGTAAGACCTTTCTGCCGTGTCCAGGTGAGGTCAGTATTGGTGGTTCCCAGCGTGCAACAGAGCAGCAGCAGCCAACCCTCAACGGCGCCTGAGCAGAAAGTGTCTGAGACCAGGTCTGTGCAGAAACCTTCTCTGGAGAAGAATGTTGTCAAGACGACAACAAGACCTGTCCAGAAACCTTCACCTGGACAGAACATTATCAAGAACACAATTGTCCATAAACCTTTGCTTGGGCAGAAAGTGACAAAGCTAAAACCTGTCCAGGCAGCTTCAACTTCGTCTGCCCAGAAAGTGGTCAATACAAGACCTGTCCAGAAAACTGCACCAAGGTACATTTCAGAGTCCTTGATGTTTTCTAAATCTCCTCTAGAGGGAGCAATTTGATGATTTTTCTTCCCTATCTGGCATGGCCTAAAATTAACACCTGCCAAATGCAGGCAGATTTTGGCATTGGCGGTAAGATGTCTATTTCACCAGCCATGTTGGCGGGTGGTCAAGGCTCCAGTGCTAGCATTTCACTTGCATTTATGAATTAAAATAGTATGATTTATAGCAAAATAAATGCATCCGCAGTATTTCTGCCGTTTTTTTGTTTCATAGTTGGTAAATGAATCGCACAAAGTCAAAGAACTATTAATCCTATAGCCTATCCCACCTCGCTCAGCAACATTGCCTGGCGGGGGGCTGTGCTGACGTGAAGTGCTTAGAAGCGCTACGCATAGGCATAACGAAAGTTGACTGAAGTGAGACTGTCCTTGTGTCTCATGGCTATATATTTTGTTTTGTTCACAAGCTAGGTTGTTTTTCAATGTTTGAGTTTCAACTGCTAGGGAAGAGAAGACGTTGGCTCCTAGTCAGACTCAATCTCACAGGCACAAACATGGCTCAACTGGCATTACCACAGTAACCTCCCACCCTGAAAGGGGCAGGTGAACATTTGTCTCATCTGACATTTTGGTTTAGACCTGGTCACAAAAGATCAAATGAAACACTTCCTCATTACATCTTACTAGTAATAAAATTATTGATTTAGAAACATGACAAAGGATGCTCATCCCTTTTTTTGTTGGTGTAATTCCAGCAGACAAAAATATTTTGGGTGGTGGGTAAATTTTTTATCTACATGCCGTAGTTGGCTGTTGGACCAAAAAGTGAGCTTCAGGCCCTGCTGACTGGTATTATTTCCAGAGAGACTGGTGTATTTTTCTTCTCAGAATGTAGACAGACGGTCTGGTTATTCTCCCACTCAACCACTTCACAAATGCATCTTTATTTAATCAATGCTTTTACATGACTTGAATGGTCAAAGCCTCAATAAAGCATTACTTATTCAATTCTGTCAGATCTGAGGTCTTGTGAGAGTGGAAGGAAACAGAATAGATTTCTTGAGTGTTTGAATTGGGTGGATGTCTTTTCCAGGCCAAAGGTCTATGACAGGGAGGAGGACTGGCAGCGTGAGAAGTGGCTCTATGTGGACTCAGTCACCAGACACATAAGGGAGAACATTGGTGCAGGAGAAGGTAAGAGGTGTATCTCATTATTTGGGATGTTGGGGGCCTGGTGCTAACCGGGTGCTTCAATTGGTAAGTTTAGTGAAATGTTCTTGTTATCCCAACATAAGTTATTTCAACTAATTTCTCGTTCTCTTGAAGTCTATTTATCGCCCCAAAACCTTACCCCATTTCCACACTGAGTCCTTATCTTATGTTGTCGTGAATCCTCTGTGGTTTGCTGTAATGATGTGTAAGGCTTTGTGTGAAATCCCATTCTAAGTCAGACTTAATTCATGCCAGTCCTAATAACCTTGAATCCTAACCTACTTATGAATTTTGCTGTGCAGTGCGTAAAGGAAAAGATCAGTCATTTAGAAATGTTAGCGTGTGTGTATGTATATGACAACTGAAATACCACATGTAAGTATTCAGACCCTTTACTCAGTACTTTGTTGAAGCTCATTTGGCAGCGATTACAACCTCAATTATTCTTGGGTATGACGCTACAAGCTTGGTACACTTGTATTTGGGGAGTTTCTCCCATTCGTCTCTGCAGATCCTCTCGAGCTCTGTCAGGTTGGATGGGGAGCGTCGCTGCACAGCTGTTTTCAGGTCTCCAGAGATGTTTAATCGGGTTCAATTCCGGGCTCTGGCTGGGCCACTCAAGGACATTCCGAGACTTATCAAATCTGATTTGTCACATGCGCCGAATGCACCCTTACAAGCCATTAATTAACCAACAGTGCAGTTCAAGAAATACAGTTAATATTTTCTTAACTAAATAAAATAAAAGTAACAGAAGAATTTACATAACAATAACGAGGCTATATACAGGGGCCCGGTACCGAGTAAATGTGCAGGGGTACAGGTTAGTCGAGGTCATTTGTACATGTACACTACCGGTCAAATGTTTTAGGACACCTACTAATTTTCTTTCTTTTTAAAATATTTTCTAGAATAATAGTGAAGACATTAAGACTATGAAATAACACATGGAATCATGTAGTAACCAAAAAAGTGTAAAATAAATCAAAATATATTTTCTATTTGAGATTCTTCAAATAGCCACCCTTTTCCTTGACTGCCAAGAGCGTGCAAAGCTTTCTCTCAACCAGCTTCACCTGGAATCCTTTTCCAACAGTCTTGAAGGAGTTCCCACATATGCTGTGCACTTGTTGGCTGCTTTTCCTTCACTCTGACTCATCCCAAACCATCTCAATTTG